>NW_027506450.1:0-76084 GCF_021521415.1 Bidens hawaiensis | reverse complement strand
AGGACGTGGTGATTTGTAACTAGTAATGTCAGTGTTACAGACCACCTCAACCTTGCTGTTTGATAGATTAAAGACTCTTCTGTTGGGAGTTCCAACAACATAGCCAACTAAGATACCTTCGTCAACTTTCTCACCAAATTTAGAGTTAGTCTTTAATATCGAACATGGGGACCCGAAAGGTTCAAGGACCTTTCAAGTTTGGCTTTCTACCATGCATACGTTCATAACAGGTTTTATTTAATCTTTTAACAGTTAAAACACGATTAAGGATATAACAGGCTGTAGCAATAGCCTTAGTCCAGAACACCACGGGAAGTTTAACATCTACCAGCATGGTTTCTGGCGCCTTCGATTAGAGTTATATTCTTCCTTTCAGCTACTCCATTTTGTTGCGGAGTATATAGGGCGCTGTACTGATGCTCTATCCCTTTCTGTAAGAAAAACATCTCCATCTGATAGTTCTTGAACTCTGTACCATTATCACTCCTGATGTACTTAACCTTCCTCCCTATAATATTTTCCACCTTGGTAATCAAGTTAATCTTGGATTAGTCCAATGATTGAAATTTGGTGTGTTAGCATTCTTACTAGTATCATAATTAGTATTCGTTTTATTCTCAGCTTTAGTAGGCCTCATATTTCTAGATTTTCTCTGTTTCAAAGGACAATCAGTGACAAGGTGTCCTATCCTGTTGCATCTAAAACAACTTCTGTTCAAATTATTCTGGTTGTTTTGAACTTTTGTCTCAAAAGTAGTTGCAGATGTCAAGGTTGCGTTATTATCAGTTTGTCTCACATATGGTGGGACAAACAGATTTAGGGAAGATTTCTTTTCATCAAACTTATAGTCCTCCCCACGTTTTAGTAACACAACCTCTTCTTTTAACTCACCTTATTCGGACGACTTGTCCGAATTTGACGAGACAGAGCTTGAGTCAGAACTTGTGACATTAGAACCTTGTCTTACTCATTTCACTCTCATTGACTTCAGAAACTTTTAATGGAACTGTCTGACTAATTTCAACATTCACAGATTGCTGATTACTAGGATTATATGTATAGTTATTGTTGTATGGTGGTGGAACTTCTGAGAATCCAATTCCCCCTTTGTTAATCGGGGAACGTTGAACACTTATGATGTGATCTAACATCGCAGAAGAATTTCTAAATTGTTCAATTTTTCTGTTCAGTTCCACCACTTTCACCTGGTAATCAGCTATATGTTTATCTTTTTTAGCTATTAGTTTGGTCTTTTCTTCTAACACTTCATAACTAAGATCAATCACTTGTATTTTTTCAGTAGGGTGGCTTTAAGGCTTCTGATGTCTTTTTCACTGGCTTTTATTTTTACCGAGTAGCTGTTTTCTTTAGTTTTAGAATAGTGATGTTCTTCTTTTAGATTTTTAAATTGAGTTTCCAAACTAACAAATTGATCAGTTAATGCTTTCAATTGATCATACAGTTTTTCACAATGTTCACAATGAGATTCAGAACATACCTCTGAGAGTGATCGTTTACTTCTGCCGTGTATGCTTGATATTCCCCCATCTCTTTGTCATTTCTTCCGGTTTCGATATTCACCAGATTTGCCTGTTCGAACACCTCCTCAACTTGTATATTCCAGTTGTATCCTCCATTTTGCTGAGATACCATAGCCTTGTTTCAGTTCCACCCCCATTCTGTTGAGCAGGCCTATTTGGCTTCGTTCGACCCTCTCATTTGTAAACTCCTTAGCAAAGTGACCATTTTTTTGACAGTTATAACAACGAACTTTTGACTTATCAAATCCCGGTCTTTCTCCCACGAACTTTCTACAAGTTTTCTTCATAAATCTCTTTACCCTTCTTACTATTATCGCCATCTGCCACTGCAGATCCATTTCTTCCAGATCAACAGCGTCGATCTGATCATAGTCTTCATCCAAAGTAGCAGGGTCGACTATTTTTCCTTTGATGTAATTTTCATAAGATGCAATGAAGGAGGCATAATGAGCAAACTGTTGTTCAGCTGATTTCACACTCATAGGCATCTGTGAGTAGTTCTTACTAGAAGCATTGGTTGAGAAATTACCAGTTGTAGTTTGAGGTTTTGAGGAACTACTACCTCCTGCTATGAAACATACGTCACCATCCATATTGAGAATCACGTGACCATCTGGAGTGGAGTTTGATTCCCCCTTTGAGTAGTAGGCAGTGGATTCTGATTTTGAACTTGAGTTTGGAGTGACTTTAGCACCATACATTCCAGGATCCTGAACCTGATCAGTAGGTGTCTCCTTTCGAGCCATGTTAAGTTCAAAATTCCGTAACTTATTTACCACCGTCTCTAAATCAATCTTCTCAAAGTCCTTATCTTCTCTCATTAGAACAGTGTACATCTCCCATTTTGGTGGGAGAGCATCAACAAGCTTTTCCACTATCTCTTCTTCCTTGTATTCAATGGAGTAGTTATTTAGCTCGGTCATCAAATGATAATATCGTGTGATGATGTCATCAAGTGATTCATTTTTCAGATACTAGAATACTGAGAGTTGAGTTTTCAGCAGCTTTGTTTTGGAGGTTCGTATCCCAACATTTCCTTCATATCTATTCTCTAGTGCTTCCCATAGCTCTCTAGCAGTTTTGTATTTTTTGAAAGTATGAAGAATCTCTTGTGGAAGTGCCATCGTTATAGCTGCATGCGCTTTACTCTCTGCCTCATACATTTTCTTTTCATCATCTTCCATCTTACTGTACTTCTTAATCTGTTCACGACCTTCAAACATGGATGTTGGTGGAATGTACCCGTCTTGAATGCAGACCCACATCTTTACGTCTTGATACTTCACATACTGTTCAAATCTATCTTTCCATGCAACGAAATCAGTACCTTTAAGCAGTTTTGGAGCCTTATTTGCTGAACCCGCTTCAACCTCCATCTTTACCAGGTCAGTGATGTTTATGGAAGTCATACTTGATCGAAACGAAACATAGAACTAAAAAATAAGATACTGTGTGCAGTAAGCAGCGAAGTTATTACAACTTCGCTTGTAACTTCGCTTTATGACAACTTCGCAGAACTAAACTTCGCTACTCAACAACTTCGCCTGCTACACAAATTCTCTGACTACACAACTTCGCCAGTTATATATCTTTGCTAATCACAACTTCGCTGAAACCCTATATGTTCGCTAAAACCCTAGTATGGGTGACGACAACTTCTTCTGAAGAACAATGGAGTTTTGCAGGTTTAGTTAGGTCGATTTCGAGGGACGCGAGGGTGACTTGAAGGTGTATTTGATGAGTGATGAAGAGCAACTGACAAACACGAGGTATTTCAACGTAAACTCGTTCCGCGAATGGTCTAACAGAATGATCTTGACACCCGTGTGAAAATCCCGAACCACACAATCAAGAGCAAATCGCTCTGATACCAATTGTAGGTTCCCAGCCGGATCTACACAGGAGTATCTCGTAACACGAGGGTGCGGAATCCCCACGTATACGATATGAGTATCGAGATGATTAATACGTTGAATATAAGTAGACACACGAGAATATAAGATGATACTTAATATATTGCAAGAACAAACACGTGATTCAGAGAATCACACAAACCAATCGTTTCCCAAAAACTTACATAAACTGCCGAAGAGTTTATATAACTTGACAACTTCGCCTAACATACTAGGCTTCAAGTTCGCTCATAACTTCGCTGACTTCAAGTTCGCTCATAACACAGCGAACATACAAGAACACGTTTAATACAAACGAACAATATAAACGATTACAGACACAAATAAACACGAGATACTGAACTACTGACATCATTCACCAACACTTCATACGATAGGATGAACTATATTGGCCATGTTATTGGTTGTAACAACCTCGCCAGCTGTCCTTCTCCTATTGGTTGTTACGTTTCGTGCTCTCCAAGGGAGAATCTTGATAAATATTCTAGAAGTATGACGGTTTATTACAGCTGTCTTCTAACATCACCTTTTGGTCATCCTTGCGGATGCGAGTAATACCCTGCGGATGACTTCTGAGGGTTGCAGGATCCTCCCGCACATAGTCTCTAGAGCTTGTTATTATTCTTTTTCTACTTTGAGTTATGCAAGCGGTTTATATGCTACGCGGGTGACTTCTGAGGGAGTCCTCTTTCTCCTGCGGGTGGTCCTTAGGGGTTCTTGGCTCTTTCTGGTACCCTACCTCTATATTTTCTATACTCATTTCGTTTAGGAATCAACCTCAATGGCTGTAGCTGTATCTCGTGTAGCGTTGACAATATTATCCGATCATCGAATCACATGTTAAATTATTATAATTGTTGATGATAAGAATGGGTTGGATGAATTGGATCAGGTCGGGTCTGGCTTATGTAGGACACCTTGTGTCTAAAATTTTTTGAGTTTTCTTAAGCTAAAAAGTGTTTTGTATATGGTTAGAAGAAATCAACTTCTTTCCTTATGTTTTTTAGTATTTAATATATGAAGCTTTGACATCAAGACGAATCAATCCATTCAACCATCATTTTTAGATACTTTATGATCGACCAAATAGAGATAAAAACAAACCAAATTAAGTTTCTTTCAAGCTTACCAAAAGTAAGGGTGTGCGTGGTGCGGTTTTTGGCTAAAACTAAATTGAAAACAATACATAACCAAACCCGATATTTCACTTTCAAGTAAGTTTTTTTCGATTTCGTTCACACCTCTGAAAAACGACTCTTTTATCATCTCATGCTATGTCTTTCAGTTTATCAATTTTCCTACATATTTTTTGAGGTATCATTAATATAATGATTTTAACATAAAAAGGAAAATTTGTATGCAACCTTTAACATGGGTGCATGTTGCATGTCAAACATAAAAAATCAATTTTTGTGTATTTTCTACTAAACTAACTTCTTTTTCTTTTTATTTATTATTAACTACACTAACTTATATAAAAGATAAATTAGATAAAATATTATGATGTAGACTTACAAATTCCAGTTAGCTGTTTCTGAAGTCTAATAATCCTGGTGAGTAGTGACCATGTAACAAAAACCTTGTGGATCATCATGGAAACTTCTTAAGTATTTCTCCCAACCCAAAAACTACCTGAAAAATATATCTAAAAATAATACTATATTTGTGGATTTATGATTCAATAGCAATAGCCTTGATAAGCCCAATATGCCCCCTACTAATTTCATTCTTTTTATCACAAGCCCAATAAATTTACTCATTCAGCAGTCAACACCTCTTACTGGCCCATAACAACATTGATGAATCTTGTCACGGACAGAACTAGAGGTGAAAAAAATCTGAACCCGAAAATATCCCCAGAACCGGTTTTTTTATACCCGGGTTTTTAATACCTGAAACCATACCCGGCCCTACCCATAGGGTACGGATAGGGTATGCATTTTGGTACCAAAAACCGTGCCCGGAACCGAACCTGATTTATACCCGGAAATACCTAAAACTGACACCGTTTCCATAGCCGCAACTGGCTTTTTCCGATATCCGAAACCGGGTTTTTCAAATACTCGATATATACACGAAATTACCCAAAAAATACTTGAAAATACCCTTAAAAATGCAACCTTTTAAATAACTCAATCTATACCCGAAAAATACCTTGAAAAAAATCCCAAAAAACCCAAAAATAGGTTTTTTTAAATACCCGAAATAAGCTATTCCAATACCCGGTTTTAGAATACCCAACCCGAACCCGATGCATAGAGTATGGGTTTTAAAGACAATCCCCGGACCCGACCCGGGTATTGCCAATACACGCTTTTTCTATACCCGATCATACCCGAACTTGATTCTATAACCGAAACCGGGTATTTGAAAAACCCGATTTGCACACCTCTAGACAGAACTAATGGTATACAAATCAGTTAGCTGGTTTTCTTAATATCGGTTCTTAACAGAATCAGTTAGTGGTTAACGTGGTCAAAGCGGGTTTGATCAATAGTAAACAAACTTTATATGCAACTATTATTTATATTTAGTATAAACAATATAACTCGTCAATTATTCGTCTATACGGGTTAACTAATTTAAGTGGATTTCATACTCGTTACCCGAGGTGTAACTCTTATGGGTCACAACCCGGTCGGTCACGTTGACTTAACCGAGCCAGTCCATATTTCCAACAGTCTCCCACTTGGACAGTCTCTGGTTAAGTTGATCAACGCTGATAGCCAGCGGTGCTCTAGCTAGACTTGGCTGCCCCCGACAGGTTATGACATTTTAAATTCATTTACCAAAAACATATTGGAATACACTATTGCAAGTTAATGAACTTATGGTAATCGTTGTCATCTATCCTTTCTTTATAAGAAACCAATTGAACAATGAGACATGGATCAGATTCATTCTCATATGGCTTTCAATCATTATTGTTCTCGATATAGAATCAAAGTAGTCCAGTTAAACACACAGTAAGTTTGGGTGAGGCCTCACACTTCACCAGTTTGAATCAACGAGGGCGCCAAGATGTTTAACTATTACATATCATGTAAGAGTATAGAATCCCATCTTGATTAGATACAACTCCCACTTAACTTCAGAAAATTCCCAATCATTGTCTTTATTAATACTCGGAACCACATCGAGGTCACCGATGAATATGTTCATCCAATCAGCCTCCTTAGTAGTATCTGATGCAGCTATGCATTCAGATTGAGTGGTGGAATCCGCCACCACACTCTTCTTGGAGCTTTTCCAGTAAATAGCTCCTCCATTGAGAGTGAATACAAATCCTGATTGTGAGCGAAAATCATCTCGGTCAGTCTGGAAGTTAGAATCAGTGTAACACCTTACAGTGAGCCCTTCTTCCACTCCTCCAAACACTAAGAACATATCCCTGGTTCTTTTCAAGTACCTTAGAATGTTTTACACTGCAGTCCCATGGGCAACGCCAGGACTTTGCTGAAAACGGCTAGTCATGCTTAGAGCATACGAGACGTTAGGCCTAGTGCAAAACATAGCGTACATGACAGAACCAATCGCTGAAGCATATGGAATTGCTTGCATGTGCTTAGTTTTAATGTCTATTGCTGGAGAATGAGATTTGTTCAACGCAGTTCTTTTAGCAATGGGAACACCTCCTTTCTTGGAGTTATCCATTGACAAGCGTGCCATGACTTTGTCTATGTATGTGCTTTGAGTTAGCTCTAGAAGCTTCTTAGACGCATCTCGGTAGATCTTGATTCCTAGAATATAAGTAGCTTCAACAAGATCTTTCATTGTGAAACAAGATCCCAACCAGTGCTTAACTTCCTTAAGCATATGAATGTTGTTTCCAATGATCAGTATATCATCCACATACAAGATGAGGAATGATATAATTCTCCCACTAGCCTTTCTGTAAACACAAGGCTCATATTCATTTTTTAAAAAACAAAACTCTTTGATTTTGTCATCAAAGTGAAGATTCCAGCTGCGAGATGCTTATTTGAGTCCAAAAATAGACTTATTCAGTTTGCACACCCTATTAGGATATTTGGGATCGACAAAACCTTCAGGCTGAACCATATAGACATCTTTAGAAAGGTGTCCATTAAAAAAAGCAATTTTCACATCCATCTACCATATCTGATAGTCATAATACGAAGTTATGGTTAGTAATATCCTTATTGACTTACTCATAGCAACGGGCGAGAAGGTTTCTTCGTAGCTAATACCCTGAGTTTGAGTAATACCATTCGTGATTAGCCGCGCTTTATAGGTTTGTACATTTCCATGCATGTCGGGCTTTCTTTTTAAAATCCACTTGCTCCCTACTGCCCGACCTTTGGGGGGTAGCTCAACCAAGTTCCAGAGTTGATTGTCATGCATAGATTGTATCTCGGCGTTCATGGCTTCTTGCCATTTCTTAGATTCCGGATTTAAGAAAACATATTTATAGTTAGTAGGTTTGTCATTTGACTCTACTACTAATAGGACTTCGGGATCATCTAGATGCCATAGGTATTTAGAATTTGGTAAGCGATTCCTACTACTTCTGCGAACGTTCATGTTTATATATGATGTATCAACACCAACATCTTGTTGATTAGATGCTCCAACTTCCTTAGCGGTTGTTTGTGGTTCTTGAATTTCTGCGAGATAGACAATATTATTTCTAGTACCTCGATCGAGAATTTATTTCTTGAGGAAGTGGCCCTTCCTTTTAATAGAAATCAAATTTGTATCAGGATGGAAGAAATAATACCCGCCTTGGTTGTAGAACCCGACGAAAATAACTTTTACGCCGCTGGGATCGAGTCTATCATCAGAATCACTAGTGACATAAGCTTCGCATCCCCATACTTTCAGGAAAGACAAATTGGGCTGCCCATGCCATATCTCAATGGGGGTTTTGCTTACTTTTTTAGTTAGAGCTAGATTGACAATGCGGGCGGCGGTCATAAGGGCAAAGCTCCAAAAGGAGTGAGGCAAGTTAGTTCTACACATCATCGATCGGGCCATGCTTAGAAAGGTTCGATTTCTCCTCTCTCTAACGCTATTGTGTTGGGATGTGCCGGGGGAGTGAGCTGTGAAACAATTCTACGCTCTTTTAGATGATTGATGAACTCTGAGCTGAGATACTCTCAACCTCGACCTGATCGAAGCATTTTAATAGTTTTTCCAAGTTGGTTTTCCACTTTGTATTGAAACTCTTTGAACTTTTCAAAAGTTTCATGTTTGTGTTTCATAAGATACACATAAGCATATCGACTATAATCGTCAATAAAATAAACGAAGTATCTTTCTTGATTACTAGACATAGTTCTGAAAGGGCCGCACACATCAGTATGTACGATTCCTAACAGATCCTTTTCTCGTTCACTTTTTTGAGTGAAGGAGTCCTTGGCGACTTTTCCAGCCAAACAAGACTCACAGTCGTCAAAAGAGTCTGGCCCTGTGGATTCGAGAATCCCTTCTGATTGGAGTCATTTAACTCATGCCTTGCTTATGTATCATTAATGCCAGATCTGATACATTTTGAAAGATTAAATACATTATTGTTAATTTGAACATCAATCTCATAAATACCAAATAAAATAAATCATTCAAGTAGGCAAAAATAGCAATACCATTAAAAGTGCACTTAAATCCTTGTTCAAAAAGTAAAGAATCTGAAATAATGTTTCTGGTCAAACCAGGTGCAAACAAACAGTTATTCAAAGTAACTACAAGGCCAGACGGACAAGCAAAATGATATGTGCCAGTTGCAAGAACTGGGACTCTCTTCCCATCACCAACAATGAGTTCCATGCTGCCTGGTTTAAGCTTCTTCTAGTTTTCAGGCTCCAGCAAGACATTAACGATGTGATAAACACGTCCGGTATCAAATACCCATGTGTTGCTAGAAATAGTGAAAAGTTCAATAACGTATATGGAAATACCTTTAGAGGAGCCTTCACCATTGGCCCTCTTCTTTGCATATTTCAGCTAGATGATCGGGGCAGTTACGCATTCAGTGCCTCGTCTTGTTGCATTTGTAGCATTGTCCCCTGGAGGCGGTGGTGGTACTTTTCCAACTTTCTTGATAGTGTTGGTGGCATGCTTGGATGAAATAATAACTTTCTTCTTGCCCTTACCGTTATAGCCCCGGTTCTTGGGTTTAAGCTTCTTGACACAAGTAGATCCAACCATCATAACTTGATTAGTTTTAATTGGAATATTCATCTCAGCCGTCTTGAGTATACCATGAAGCTCCGGCACTGTCTTCACCCAGGCATTCATATTGAAATTTATTACGAATTGGTCGTAAGATCTTGGGAGAGAATTCAAGATGAATTCCGCGACCATTTCATCTGACAAGGGATAATCAAGTTTCTTCAGCTGGTCGATATACCCTTTCATTTTGACGAAATGCGCGCTAATAGGAGTTCCTTGTTCCATTCTGAAGCTGATAAGTTGTTTCATGGTGTCATAACGTTCTTGACGGGCTTATTTCTGGAGCATACCCTTGAGTTGCTCAAGCATCTTATCGGCACCAAGATCTTCCAAGACCTTAGCGAGCTCGGAGGACATGGTGGCTAGCATAATGCAAGCGACTTCAGTAGAGTCGTCACTATGCTTCTCAAGAACCTTTCGGGCAGCAGCTGTAATGTTTTCAGGCTCTAATGGAACCGGTCCATCGAGAACATAGAGCTTCTTTGCCATTTTGATAACTAGTCTCAAATTGTGGAGCCATTCAAGAAAGTTTGTGCGATTCAGTTATTCTTTCTCAAGAATAATCTAGAGGGTGAATGAGGAGTTATTATCAGTTGACATCTGTTAATTAAGAAAAAGTAATTTAATTAGTATTTTCGATGTTTTAATCCTATTATTAATGACCCAATTAACATTTATAAAATAGGAACTTGGGAATCTGGCTTCCAGTTAATAATTGCTGCTGTAGCACACAACATTAGTAAGTGGTTAGTGTTGGGATCAAGATTCGACGAAGGAAAGATTGGAATCTTCTCAACCTCCTCAGGAATGGCTATGTATGAAAATCGAGCAAACTTGTCCCTTCGAGAAAGCCTGGCCTTATCAAGCAAGGAATTTCACTCTCGAGTAAAGTTATCTTCTAGAATTCTTCTAAGTGTATGTTCGAGCATACTACACTTCACAAGAAAGGTTGTTCTTCAAGTCGAGCAAGGTTTTTTTCAGAGCAAACCCTTGACTTAACCAAGCTGAAACCAAGTATTTTGGTGGATCGAACAAGGTTTTATAATAAATAGTGGGGCAAACATATTTGAAGGAAGATATATTGAGCAAAGTTTAATATTATCATGAAGATTAAAGTCTGCTTGAAGAATATTTTCTTATGAAAATATTCTTAGTAAAGCTTGCTTAGAGAACTGTTCCAAGAACACTTATGGTTACAAGGTCTGCTCGATAAGGATAAAAGCTTGCAAGCTTACTCAAAGACCTGTTTACACATGTAATATTTTGGAATACGTTTGAATATGTAATGTATCAATAATTAGGGTTTCTAGAAGATGTCAGGTGTGCCTATTTAGGGAAACTTTAGGGAACACTTATGACAACGGACACAAAGCGAATATTGGGATTTGACGGTTGACACTTTCTCGTAAAAGAATATATTTGTACGGAAAGCTGCCTAAAATACAAACATTCCTCCTAGAAACCCTAATCGATTTTCATTGTATCCTTCACAATATTAATGGAAATATTTTGAGTTAATTTGTGTGGTTGTTTCATTTATGTTTGTCCAGCAACATTTTGAATATTATTGATTCTGCCTTTAATGTTCATTGGATCTTCATAAGAGCAGAACTTGTAATCGTCATGTCAACACATTGTTGTTGGTTACGATACTGATTGTTGTGGTTGAATGATCGGTCCTGAAAAGTGGTATCAGAGCTTCTTCTCTGCATTTGTGAAGATTTGTTGCTGAATATTATTGATTTTGAGGATGAAGAATGATAATGTTAGCTGGAGACTGTTTTATTGATTTGTGACGTCAGCTACTCTGTTTTTCATTTTCTCAGATCTATTGTTTATTGATGTTTAAAAGCTCTTTATTCTCATATTTACATTGATTATTTCCATTTTGAGTCTAGATCTTACTCTTATCCATCCAGTTTTATTAGATATGAGGATTTCATCCACAAATCTTGTTGTTTTTCTAAAGTTTGTCAAGTTTTAAGTAATTTTTCATTTCTAAAAACTTTTCAAAAATTAGAAAAATATTTCTGGAGTAATAGATGATCAAGAAGTGTCTACTAACAAAATCCCAAAGTTGTTGGATAGGAAAATTATATAAAATGGAAGGTTCTTTTGGTAGCTGTTGTGTGTTACAATGATGTGTATATGTGGAATTTGATAAACAAATGGTCCATATGTCTCTGATGGCACAAACAAAAATCAAACCTTGGAAAGACAGATGAAGAAAAAGGATGATAGGGCACTGTCTTTGTTGAAACTTGGTCTGTCATGGGAGATCTTGACAAGTGTGGCTCATCACAGTACTGCAACGGCCATGTTTGAATCCATTGTTGAAATGTTTGAAGGAAATACTAAGCTGAAAGATATCAAGAAAGACAGATTGAAGCAACAACTTGATAGGTTCAAGTTCAAAGAAGTAGAGAGATTGAAATCTGTGTTGCAAAAGTTTGTTGCTACTGTCAATGAAATCAGAACCATTGACCTTGCAATAACAGATTTTGACCTAAACAAGAAGCTGTTATTGTGACATTCGTGACAAAAACGAGGTATACCTTATTTACTACGTAGGGAGTAAGAAATAATTCGGTTAATTCGTAGTGCAAAACATATTGAGGGGTCATATATGAATGATATATACATTATAGTGGCTAACATATTGATATTAAGACCCGAGTACATATAAAACCATTTAAACGAAAAAGGTCTCGCTTAACAATACATTATGATTTTAAACGCAATCGTTGTAGCATCCATCAAGCCCAAAAGGATTTATAGAACACTTATTTGACATGTTTTAAGAAATCTTGAAAATATTTTAGGTTTTTACAACCATTTAATATGTTTTTATTATTTTGCAAAAATGAGACAAAAAACGTCTGTTTTCACACCGTTAACGGGCCAAAAAAAAGCGAAAACAGATGTTTTTCTAAAAACCGAACCCGAACTAGAACTTGGACTGAGACCGAATCTTGGCATGCAAAACGAGGCAGTAATGGGCCAAAAAAATCCAAATGGGCCCCTTAAAACTTGCGGCCGCCAAGTTTGAAAAGTCCCCCTTTATATATCTTTTGTATTCTTGATCATTCTCAAACCAACTAACTCTCAAACTCATACCAACCTCTGACCAGCTTTTGTTCTTCAAAACCCTGCAAAAACTTCAAGGTAAAACTTCAATTTTATGAGTTTTTGTTCTTGTTTTAATCATTATAAACCTATAAACATGTCTTGATTAGTGAAAATCATGTTTAACCATCCAAAAACCCTAAAAATCACCTAAAAGCATGTTTTGGTCTTTAACATGGTTACAAACCAGGAACATATGGATTTTTGACCAAAAACACGGATTAGAATGTTGAGATAACGTTTTTACGGTTTAAAAGTTCGGTTTGAAACCCTAACTGAAACCCTAATTAACAAGGCTTGATGCTGGTTGATTTATGATTATTTTTGTGTTATATGATATTTAGATACACTGACTTTGTGACCAAAGACCCGGAGAGTCGATAAAACAACCAAAAACACCCGAAAACCGACAAGGTATTACTGGTTTACACGGTTAGGGGTTGTTTGTGCTTCGATTGTGACGTGCTTTTTGTTAGACTACGAAACTTTTCAGGAAATTTAGGGATCATATAAGTTAGTCTGTGTTCAAATTTGGTAATTTTCGATAAACGGAGAATAGTTGGCGAATTTATTATTGTTTATTTATGTAAAATAGCTAAAATTCTTGAAAAGTTATGAACTTTGGTTTGGAACTCAGAAATGTGATGGTAAGATCACTGGTACAATTAGGGATCATTTTGAGATGTTTAACTACTGTCTGTGTACTTATGTTTTAATCAGGTTTTAACAGCCGAAAAACGCACAAAAAGGTATTTTGACCAAAGAATTAGGTTCTGGAAATTTTACAGGGGTTATATTATGGTATTTTTATCGGATTTTTCGGGAATTTTTTTTGGTATAAAAAACTGGTTATTTACCGGTTAATTATAACTCATAAAATGAATTTTTATAAAAAAATAACTAAGTATAAAAATTCTGAAATATTTTTATTAAATTCTAAAGATTTTAATTTTTTTACAAAAATTATCAAAATTTATATATAATTATATAAATTGTTATGATTATTTAAAGATTTAAATTATATATGTTTTATCAAAAGATTTTAATTTTTGTTCGAATCATAGTTTTGAATGATTTTGATAAAAACGAACATTTTACGAGATTTTCGGACAATTCGGGTTGATTGAACACGTTTTGTACGATCAAGCCTGCATGAAAACAGATTCGAACCCTGTGACCAATCTAGATACTGAAACCCTAGATTTCTTTTATAAATCAAATCATTCTATCAAACAGTATGTTTACTTAAGTCTGTGTGATCTTACCTATTTCCAAAATGCGTAAACGATCAACTTGGTCAGGCACGGAAAACGGTGAAACTGTGCCAAATCTGATTTTGAACATTTCATAATGTACAACGTCACAATCTAAGACTACTGACATGTTGTGGGCCTATCAGCCATACACATAAAGTGAGTTTCATGACCCCACTTTCTAAACTGTTTTTATGAACTTTTGGGTTGGAAAGCATGTTTACACATACTTATATACTTGAAACTTGTAATGGTGTGATTTATCTAAGTTCTAACACCTGAAAAGTTCCCACAAACACAAGTGATTAACTACGAGCCCGTGGCATGTGAATAGTACTATTGGTTTGACAAACCCAACTGATACCATCGGTAGAGAGTATCGGTAACTAATCAATTGCACTTGACCATACATTTATGATTATTATTTTCCATGTATTGTTAGACATGGTACTACTTGGGGGCAACTAGGCCTACGGGGCCGAGGAAGTACGTGGGCAATGAGGGGTCATGTAAAAACAGGCATGCCCGAAGGTTCACTTGTGGCTTAGTATGATTGTATCATATACATACTATACGTACTGAGTACTATGAATTACAGATACTGAACTCGTACAAACTTGAAACTCACCAACTAGACGTAGTTGACCCGTTTTAAAATGCTTTTCAGGTGAACCAATGTATATAATAAATAATAAGAAGTCTCGAGAATTGGTTATGTGTTTTTCGCGTAGTTTGTAAACTTAGTACCAACCAATGAAATATGATGTAAATTAGTTTGTGAATTTTCTTTATGACAATGTGGTTGATATCAGATGTGTCTGTTACATTCCCATATTACGCTTCCGCAATTACGTAGTTGGGGTGTGACATTTATCATCTTTGTCTGGAGAGTGGTACACTGCAAGAAAGTTCATCAAGGAAAATGCAAATTTCCCAACATTCAAGCTTGCTGATGTTATCTGCTTTTTGTAAGCTGCTGAGATTGAAATGATTTAGAATCATATGATCAAGGATGATAAGACAAGCTCCCAAGTTGCAAATGCTCTAATTGCACCCATGGGGAATCTGTCAACAAAGAACCAACAACTAGTCCCTATAATTGAAGATCTGTCAACAAAGAACCAAAAAATTGATGCTAATGATCTGGAGGATACGAATCTCAAGTGGCTAGCTGCAATGTGGGCTGTGAGAGTAAAAGGCTATACAACAGAACTGGTAGATATTTGGTTTCTGGTCCTATTGATAGAATTGGATTTGACTAGTCCAAATCAATTTGCTATAATTGTCAACTACTAGGTCATTTTTCTAGAGAATGCAATCACCCAAGACAATTTCAGAACAATAACCAACAAAGAAACCGGTTCCAGTACCAAAATTAGAATCAACGCCAACAAAGACAGTTCAACGACAACAACAACTTTCAACAACAAAATCATCAATAGATAATCCCACAACAACAACCGTTTCAAAGAAACCAACAAATCCCTCCACAAGCTCCAACAAATCAAAATAGGAACAATACCAATCAGCCAAGAAACCAAGGAAATTTTGCTTTAGCTAAACCACAACAAGATGGTCTGTTTGACTAGAGTAACCAGGCCGAAGATATAAAGTAGGATAATGTGGCATTCATGGAAAAGATTGCAAATGAAGCTGAGTCCTCTTCATCTATGGCATATTCAAATCCCACAAACTTTGAATTACTTGAGATAAATGATGATTTAAGAAAGAAAGATGGTAAACTGAAATCTGAATTCCCTAAGAAACAAAGTAGTAAATGGTTATGAGATTAGTAAGTTAACATATGAAAACCAAATCAAGAGTTTGGAACAAGTCTGTATGGACAGTTACAACATTTAGTCTAGATATACCACTGAAATTGATGGATTAAAGAAAGTTTATCTTGATGAGAAGTTCAAGAATACTCAACTTCAAGTTGAGGTTGTTTTTCTAAAGAATTGAGTGTCCACTCATAACATTTGTGGAAAGTTGAAGAATATCAAAGAGGAGGATAAGTACAAAGTTTTTCCTCCACCCTTTAATGATAATTACTCCTTAAAGGTGGACAATGAAAAGAGAAATGCTTATCTTAATCAAATCAGAGAGGTGTTTGAATATAGAAAGGAGTTTGTTGAAAACTATAAAAGGGTTGAGATTGATGAAGAAAGTTAGTTTGTGATGAATGTTGATGAAACAAAAGAAAATTAGTTGATAAATCTGTTGGAGTACAAGTATTTTTTGAAGATCAAGAATGTGATTTGTTAAATGAAGATGATTTGAGTGACTCAAGTGATAGATTTTCAAGCTGTGGCAGTTTAAAAGAAATGAGAAGGAGCAAACAAAGTTCAAAGGACAAGATCTTTTTGTTACCAAAGATTACTCTAAAGATGAAGAAACACCATGAGCAAATGAGAAAAGAACATCAATCCTTTGATATTTGTGAATAAAAGGGAAAGAGAAAATTAAGACAAACAGTTAGAAATTCTTTACAGAAAAACAGTGAAATTTTTACCAACAAAGTGTCCTCAAAAAGGACAAATGACAAGAACAACAATAATAATGAAGAAACCATCATGAATGATGATCTCTTTCTACCAATCTATCCTGCTTTCTCTAATCAGGAATTGTTTGATGTTGGAGAAGTGGAAAGCATGAAAGACTATATCAGAAGATGGCAATACCAAGGAATGATAAAGATGAAAGTCCAATCAAATTAGAGAAGATCAGTTTTGTAAAAACAACTGTTGAAAGAGAAGATACCAAGATTGAAGAATTCCTACATTTTTCAATCAACTTTGATGATCTCATTACTCACCAAAAGACTATTGGAGTTGATACCCCAAGACCAAGTGAAAGATATAAGAGGGGTAACTCAAGTGAAACGTTTTAATGACAAGTTTGGTGCAAAATCTGTGATGTTTATGGTCGTCACGGTGACTCATGTTAAGGAAGGTTCTCACTAGAACCTTTTCATGTCCCTGATCATACAATCTTTGGACAAGATTTTGCATTCTACTAAACAAAGTATAATGAATACTTAAGTAAGGGTAAGAAGACGGATGACGGAAAAGACATAAAGACTAAGGATGCAGTTTATGAGAAAAAGGATTTGAAAGAAAAGAAACAGGCTCCTATGATCAAGAACCCATAAAAATAAATTTGATATGTCTCAACAATCTGTGAAGTCTGTTGATTCTGAGAAATCAATCAGTTGTGAAGTGAGAGCAATAGTAAAAGAAATGTTTTCAATAGAAAGAAATCAAAAGAACTTAATGGAGATGAACAATTTCTTTTGAAACATGGTTATGAACCACATGGTTTTTTTTTGTGGAAACCAAAGTCTGAAGCTCAAGTGACAATCATGAAAAGGAAATTTGTTATTAAAGAATGCACAAGCATAGTTCCCTATGTTGGAAGTCCATTTGAAACTGGCTATGAGACTAATGAGTTTTGTGAGCTAGTGTATTAATATCCCAAACCAGTTGCAACTGATGAAGAAGTTGCTGATGATTTGCAAGCTGAACCAGCTTGGGATTCATCACTTAACTAATATCTTTTCTTTGATTTGTGATATATGGTACATGGATAATGGAAGTTTTAGGCATATGACTTGTGATAAAAGATTATTGGTCAATTACGAAAAGAAATTTGAAGGACCAGTTGCATTTGGTAGTGATGAAATAGAGGGACAATTGTGAGGAAAGGCATTCTTACCAATAGCAAAATGTCATCTAATAATGTGTTTTATGTGGAAGGATTACAATATAATCTTTTGAGTATATCTCAGATGTGTGATAAAGGTTATAAGGTTGGATTTGATGACTCACATTGTTTCATTCTCAAACCTGAATTTGTAATGACTCCTGATATGATTATGATGATGGCTCCTAGAGGTAGTACATGTTTCGTGTCAGAAGCCACTGAAAATGAAACAAAATTGTGGCGCAGAAAATTGTCATGTCAATTTGAAGAATTTGAACAAACATGTTAAAGGTGAACATGTCGTTGGTTTACCCACAAGAGAGTTCAAGCTGGATGACAAGTGCATTTCTTGTCAAAAGGGAAAGTAGCACAAATCATCACACAAAACAACTCATAAATTCCATTGAACAAGTACTTAAGATGCTTCATATAGGTCTCTTTGGTCATTTGAGTGTTCCAAGTATTGGTAAGAAGAGATATTGTATGGTGATTATTGAGATTTTTCAAGATTTACTTGGGTTTATTTTTCTAAACTCAAAGGATGATGCTACCCCAGGAGGGAAGCCGTGAACATTGATTGGTGGTATCGGTGTTTATTAAATTATTTTGTAGCGGAATGTTTTATTAGAACTGTAGTTAGGAAAATAATCAGAGTTATAAAAACACCATGATTATTATTATGATAAACCGGGAATCTAATCCCTATTTATACAAACATAAGTTTTATAGGGTTAAACCCTAATTTACAAAACAAGTTTCTTTATTCTGGTGACAAGCCACTTATTTAAGATGGAAGCCCGCATGCATCATTCCTTTGTCTCTAACAAGTCACCTAAAACATATTTAATATATCTGATTAGCAAGAAATACTGGTGAGTACATTCATTTGTAAATGACACATTTTACAATTACGGCGTTAAGATTTTTTTACATCTGCCTGCTTACAAATTACCGAAAGGTACTTGTCACTCGACCGTATCTATAACTGTGGTCATATTACTTATTGGCTAACACATGTCCAATAAGTAACGTGTAATGGTCCAGTAGGCAAGCCTTGTATACAAAACCCGACAATACTGTAATGTATTTTAAATACTTTGTAAATACTTTTGAAAATATTTTGACAATCTATCATGGGTTTTGTAGGTTTTAAAATCACGATGACAGTCTCGGAAAAATAGTTGTCTCACGCAAATGTGAGTTGTATAAAAACTCGAATGTCTCACCTTGCAAGTTTACAATTAAAGAAAATGCATCTTGGTATTAAGCACCAAGGATAAACACAATGTAGTATGTCTAGGTTAGTATAAAACCAATAATCATAACGATAATCATGAGAGTAGAAACTTTACACGATGGCACAATGTCTTACCTTAACATGCAGAGCTTTGGGATTCGCGTTTAAGTTTCTTTCGATCGGATAGGATATCGTTATGATACTCGGGTATTATACTCTTAATATATATTTATATGTGTGTGTGAATTCAGAGAGAAAAAGTTATGGTGCAAAGATTGAATGTCTCGTTGCCAATCTATTTAGCTGATTTTGGACCTGATCGCGATACGCGATGGCCATAGGCAAAGGAAATCGCGTATTGCGAAGAATCTTATAGCTTTGCCTAATCAGCCCTAGACCTGCTACGTGGCATGCCACGTGGCTCGTCCGTGTAACCTCCACGTCGCGATACGCATTGGGTTACCTTGACAGGTCATCGCCTATCGATACGCGACAATTTTTATGGATAATATTACATGTCATCGCATTACGCGATGGGGCTAATCTAAACCCGTCGCGTATCGCATGGAAGGATTACTAAAAATATTACTTTTCCACAAAAATACTAGGGCGGCCCTTGGTGATGCGAGCGTGCGAAGTGCAAAGTGCGCCATCAAAGCGCCACATTGCGCCCATCGCACTTCGCCCGAGCCCGTGCGCCTGCGCGTTCTGGTGCTTCGCACCCTTCGCTAGGACCATTGGGTGTGATATGACTTATACGAACATTAACATATGAATTTTCTTTCTTATAAAGAGTTCACTAGTTTTATAATCTAGCGATGTGGGACAAGGACTTACACTCCTATTTATACCATGGTGGAAGCTTCTCATTTTCTTTCCTCCACCAATGTGGGATGGAATTTTCTCCTTTCAGTTCCTTACTTTTTCCTTTTATTTATTTTGTGGTTTGTTATAGTCTCCCCTCCCATGCTCCTGCTACCAACAACAGAAACAATGGTAACCAACCCAGAAATCAAGGCAATGTTGCATTGGCTGCTCATCAATAAGATGGAGAATTTGATTGGAGCAATCATGCTGAAGATATAAGCAAAGCCAATGTGGCACTTATAGCTCAAGTTGAGAATGAAGCTGGGTCTTCTTCAAATCAGGTACATTCAAACTCAACACTTGAATTACGTGAAACCATTGAATCATTAAAATTGAAGGTAGGAAAGTTTGAAAGTGAATGCTTCAAAAGGCAAAGCATAATCAATGTATATGAAACAAGTGATGTGACCTATGAAGATAGGATCAAAAGTCTTGAGCAAGACTGTATGGATAGTTACAGAAAACAGTCTAGATATGTGACTGAGATTGATGGTTTGAAGATAATGGTGATTGATGAGAAAGTGAAGAATACCACACTTCAGGATGAGAATGAATTCTTGAAAAACCTTGTCTCAATAGGAAACATTTGTAGAATTCTGAACAAGATCAAAGAAGAAGACAAATATAAGGTTGTTCCTCCACCTTTCAATGACAACTACTCATTGAAAGTTGATAAAGAGAAAAGAGAGGCATACCTTAATCAGTTTAGAGATGTATTCAAAGATAAAGAATAATTTCTTGAAAATTATGAGTTGGTTAAAATTGATGAAAATGGGGAACTTATGTTGAGGAAATGTGAAAATTGAAAAATCTATAGGTATTCAAGTCTCAGGGGATGACTTTGATGAAGATTGCTTAAATGTGGATGACTTAAGTGAGTCAAGTGACAAGTGCTCAAGTGATGATGATTCAAATTCAAGTCCACCAAGCAAGATCCCTACTCTACCAAAAATCATACCCAAATTGAGAAAACATTATGAACGTATGAGAAAGGAACATGTGTCATTTGACATATGTGAAAAATCAAAGGTGAATTATAATGCAGTAAAGCCACCAAGCAAAGAAGTCTTGAAGAAGATAAAGAACAACAACAAGAAAAAGACCAAAGAAACTGTTGTTAGTGATCAATGTATTCCTGTGTATCCTGTTTTCTCATGTCAACAGTTGTTTGACATTTGAGAAGTTGAAATTGTGAAAGAATATGAGAGAAGACAGTCAAGGTTTAAGAAAACTTGGATGATCAGCCAATGAAGTTTGAAAGAATAACCTTCATGAAGGGAAAAGTTGAAAGGCAAGATATTAAGATTGAAGAATTTGTGCCATTCTCTATTGACTTTGATGGTCTCTAAACTCAGAAAACAATTGGCATTGAACCCCCTAGACCAAGTGAAAGATTCAAGAAGGGGAAGTCAAGTGAGAGCTTCAAGGGCAAAGTTTGGTGCAGACACTGTGATGAGTATGGTCATCATACTGATTCTTGCCATGAAAGGTTTACATTCAAACCAATCATTGTCCCAAGTGAAACAAAGTTTGGACAAGACTTTGGTTTTTACAAAGAGAAGTATAATGAATATTTGAGAAAAGGGAAGAAGTGTGAAGAAGTGGTAGGTAAAATTGATGAGTTAAAGAATGATCTTAAGACTAGATCTGTTGATGAAAAGGCAAAGAAGATCGTAGCTCACCTATTGAAGAGGAATACACAACCAATAAGAATTGTTTCAAACAAAGACTCCAAATCAGTAAAGTCTGATGAGTGTGATAGGTCACCAAGAGAGAGAAAGAAAAGTAAGAAAGCTGTGTTTTCAAGGAAGAAACCAAGAGAGCTTAATGATGATGAAAGATTTTTATTATAACATGGATATGAACCCCATGGATTCCTTTGGAAACCTAAGAGTGAAATTGCTGTACCAAGTGTTAACTATTGTACCAAGTGTGAAGAAAGATTATGTGATTGAAGAATGCAAGAGTATCATTCCATATGTTGGAAGCACAAGTGATCCAGGATATGAATCAGATGATTCAGACACTTGTGAAGTTGTCGATGAGGATCCTAAAACCTATTCCCAATCCTAATGCAACACTTGTCCATGTCACTGATGATTTACAAGTTGATTCAGCTTGCACTTCATTACCAAACTGATCAAATTCTTTGATTTGTGCAGGGACACTCCACACCAGTTAATGAAGTATGGTATATGAACAGTGGATGTTCCAAGAACATGACATATGACAAGAGGTCCCTAGTAAACTATGAATAAAAGTTTAAAGGCCTAGTGGCATTTGAGAGTGATGAAAATGGAGGGAAGATTATAGGGAAAGGAATTCTGACTAATGATAAAAAGTCACTTTTGATAATGTATTTTACGTGGAAAGATTGCAATATAACCTTTTGAGCATCTCAAAAATGTGTGATAAAGATTATAAGGTTGGGTTTGATGACTCTCATTGCTTTATTCTTAAACCTGACTTTGTGATTCCTCCATATATGATTATGATGATGGCTCCAAGAAATGGCAACTTGTATGAATTGAATATGAAAGATGTCATTTTAAGGGGTGGTACTTGTTTTGTATCAAAGGCCACTGAAAATGAAACCAAAGTGTGGCATGGAAAGCTTTGTCATGTAAACTTAAAGAACATGCACAGACTTGTTAAAGGTGAATGTAATTGGTCTACCCACAAGAGAGTTATAACTTGATGAAAATCGCATTTCATGTCAAAAGGGTAAGAAACACAAATCATCTCACAAAACCAAGCTCATAAACCCAATTGATCAAGCGCTTGAAATGATTCATATGGATCTTTTGATGGTTTATTACAAGATTATCAAAGTCCAAATAAACCCTTTTATTAGGAAAATGCAGCGGAAAATATTAGTTTTAAATATTGTTTACCAATCTATATAAAACCCGTTTATGTATAAAACCCAATGCCCAGATCCAAATACGATATACATGCCATCAAATGCAACCATTGAATGTTAGGTTACATACCTTTAATTTCCAGAAATTGAAATGATGAATGTGTGAATGACGCATCTTCAAAGGAGAAGACCTCAAGCTTGTATACCCTTACAAGCTACCAACAAACACCAAATGTTGCTAGGATTTATCACTTTTGCAAAATCTTCCTGTTCTTCCTTGTGGTTTTTCGACCGAGAGAAAGAGAAGAGAAAGTTTGTGTGTGAGAGAGAAGCTGTAAAATGAATTCACCCCAGAAGATATAATTTACCAACCCTTGGCTTTGCATGTTATTGAAAATAAAAAAATAGGTGAGAGAGTGAGTGGAGGGGCCGACCACCATGGGGTTTTCCCCGCAAAACCCAAAACCAATTTTGGTAATTTTCTTTTAAAACATATTTGTTATTTATCTTTATAAATAACATCTCTCAAAATATAAATTATCCATATAATTTATTTATCACCCAGGTGAAAATATTTTGAAAACCATTTTTTTCCAAATATTATAAGTGTTGATAACTATTACTTATATCATATCTAATAATAAATATCGCGGTGTTTGTCTAGCTTGTTATTGGGTTTGACCCGACTTGGATCATAAGGTACTAGCCAAATCAACTCAAATATGTGTCTTGGGTAGATCGATTCCAACAATATCCCACTTGCACAAGATACATAGAAGATTGATGCAAATAGCAAATACCGCCTTGGAAAGGTTTACTATCCCTAATACGCATGACTAAGTGCCATTCAATAACATCATCCCCTTCAAGTCCCTTACTTGAAAATGATTTAGGTGAAACTATCAGTTATCCTTTTGTCACAAATGTCATGTTAAATCCAGAGACACAGAGTGATCATTCTCTGTTTATTTTACTTACCTAGCCTTAGACATTTAACTCTCAACGAATAAGAGGGATAAATTCCTTATTGACTACATACGTCTCTCACTATCACCTTGTACTACACTTGAGTTTAGCCTTATGTACTGACATATTTCAGAGCAGCAAAAGACTAAGTCAAAGCATAATAGTCAGTGAATATCAAGATCCAATATGTATCTCAGGTCGAAGGATACTATGATGTTCGCCTTTACTCAAATTTACTTATGACCACAAATCACAAGGATTCCATGCAGTAACATTGAGGGTGGGTCAGTCCAATATTTAACCCATAAATATCTATGAACTTTGGCAGCAAACCCTTGCTATATTCATACCTCATGAATATCTACCAATCCAAGTTCATAATCGTCTTACCTTCATATTTGTTCCCACAAATATATCGACTACGGAAATTTAGAATATATAACTTATTCACGGATTTAAACATGCTAAAATGGAACATAACTCAAAAACATAATCATAACCAAAACCATATGACTGAGTTAAAATAACAATTGTTCCGATATCTAAATACAAAATTTTTGATCAAATCCAATCACTAGAATATCGAAGTCTTAAGGCACAAGTATGACCTTCATGCTTTGGCCTTTCTAGGAGCTTCGTTAGTGGGTCCGCAATGTTTTGATCAGTGTGAACTTTGTGAATACGTATCTTTCCTTTTTCAACTTCATCCCTTTTGTAGTTGAATGTCCGCTCAATGTGCCTTGTCTTTTGATGTGCACGGGGTTCCTTGATTTGAACAATCGCACCCTCGTTGTCACAAAAGATTTCTAGAGGGTCCTGAATGGTACGGACTACCCCTAGATCGGCCACAAACTTTAGATCCTTATTCCCAAAATATAGGCGGCTTCACCAAGATCCTTGATGGAAAAGCAACTTCCAAGCCAGGCGTTTACACCTTTCATGGTTGGAATGTCATTTCCAAATAACAGTATGTCATCAACATATAATACCAGAAAGGTAATGATGCTCCAACTAGCTTTCTTATACACACAAGCCTCACCAGCGTTTTTGATGAATCTAAATTTCTTAACTTCATCATCAAAACGGTGATTCCAACTTCTAGATGCTTGCTTCAATCCATAGATTGACTTTTTTAACCTGCATACTTTGTTAGGATGTTGTGGATCGACAAAACCTTCAGGCTAAACCATATATGCATCTTCCTCAAGGTGTCCATTTAGTAAAGCGGTTTTGATATCCATTTTCCATATCTCATAGTCATAATATGCGGCTATGGCCAACAATATCCTAATAGACTTTAGCATTGCCACAGGCGAAGAAGTTTCATCATAATCAACCCCTTGAGTTTGATTGAGACCTTTTGCTACAAGTCTAGCTTTATAAGTATCCAAGTTTCCATGCATATCAGTTTTCTTCTTGAAAACCCACTTACTTCCAATCAATTTGGAATTAAGAGGTGGTGCAACCAAGTCCCATACTTGATTGTCATGCATGTATTGTATCTCAAATTTCATGGCTTCAAGCCATTTATCACAATCAGATTGTGACATTGCATCTCGGTATGTGGTGGGTTCATCCGAATCTACCACATAGCATCCATTCAAGAAAAATCCATAGGTTTCGGGTGGGGTGCTGATTCTACCAGATTTGCGAATGTTTTGTGTGTTTTGATCAACCCATTTGATCATTCTCAACAACCTCTTGTTGAGTGCTAGTGTCAAACCAAACGTGTATCGGTTTGTGGTTCTCGATCCTCCTCGAGTTCCATAGTTCTATTAGTTCCTTCCATAAGGAACCTTCTTTCTAAGAACTCAACCTTTCGAGCAATAAACACCTTTTGCTCGTTTTGATTGTAGAAATAATATCCCATAGAATCTTTTGGAAATCCTACAAAAATACACTTAGTGGATCGGCTTTCAAGTTTGTTTTGGGTGTTGTTCTTGACATAAGCCTCATAACCCCATACCTTTAAATATGATAATGAGGGAACCCTTCCATGCATATTTCAAAAGGTGTCCTTTCCACTTTCTTGGTTGGTGCCATATTTAGAATACGGGCTGCGGAGATTAATGCGAAACCCCAAAATGATAGAGGTAATGTGCTTCTAGCCATCATGGATCGAACCATATCCAATAGGGATCGATTCCTCATTTCGGACACACCATTGTGTTGCTTTGTTCCAGGTGGAGTATGTTGTGAGACAATCCCACAACTCCAAAGATGCTCTAGAAATGCATCATTGAGGTATTCACCTCCTCTATCGGAACATAGTACTTTGATTGTTTTATTGAGTTGATTTTGCACTTTATTTTGGAAGACTTTGAACATTTCAAAGGCTTCATCTTTGTGTCTTAACAAGAACACATACCCATAGTGACTAGAAGCGTCGGTAAAGGTAATGAAGTATTTTTCACCATTCCTTGTCATTGTCTTAAAAGGACCACATACATCTAAATGTATGATACCTAATAAATCTTTCTCCCTTTGATTAGTTCCATTAAAGGGCTTCTTGGTCATCTTTCCCAGTAAACAAGATTCACACTTATCAAATGAATCATCATTTGATTCCAAAAGACCATTCTTTTGAAGTGTATTAATGCGATCCTTGTTTATGTGGCCAAGACGACAATGCCAAACATAGGTGTTACTCAAATCCAATTTGAGTCTTTTGGTGCTAGATTGGTACAACGAGTTATCAATGGATGTATTATCATGAACTAATTCATAAATGCCATTAGACGGCGTCACTTTAAAATAAAAGACATCATTCATGAAAACATAAATACCATTGTCTACAAACTTTAAATCATAACCAAATTGTCTTAACAAAGAAACAGAGATAATATTCCTAGTTAAACTAGGAGAATACAAAATGTTTTTTTCAAAATAACTTCCAAACCATTTGGAAGCTTTAAAGCATAATCTCCTTGGGCTTGGACGTCAACCTTTGCTCCATTACCCATGAAGAGACTTATATCTCCTTTCTTGTAATCATTTCTTCTTTTGAACTCCTTTGCTCCACATCTGGTATCCAGTACCCATGTGTTAGAAGAAATAATATTAAGATCAATATGGATCATGAAAGTTGTACATGAGGTTTGCCCCCCATCCCTCTTAGCTATTAACTCCTTGAGATAGGTTGGACAATTTCTCATCCAATGGCCTATATCACCACAACCAAAGCACGGATCCTCAACGCTAACCTTTAGCTTCTTCGGTCTTGGTTCCGCCTTTGCCTTTCCCTTGAACCTCCCTTTGACTTGAACCTTACCACTAGCAACCTTTTCCTTGGGTTCTAGATGATGCCACTTCGTCAAACCACCTTCATTGATCGCAAGAACAGGTAAAACCTTTTTACCCATTCCGGCTTCGGCTGTTTAAGCATTGCGTGAAGCTCACCAATGCTCTTGTCCCATCCGTTCATGTTATAATTCATAACGAATGTCTCTGTAGGTTCCCAGCCGGATCTACACAGGAGTATCTTGAAACACGAGGGTGCAGAATCCCCTACGTATATGATACAAGTGTTTAATCGAGAGACACTTAAAGAATACATAACACGTAAGAACAAAGGTTAACTTGTTATTCGATGTCACAGCCAAAACACCAAACAAGCCTACTAACGTTTCACAAAACTCATATGCCCAAAAAACTAACTAGTAAATGGCGTAAGTTAGGTTTATATAAGCCACGACAACTTCTCCTTACAGCCTAGGTGAAGTTGTACCTAACTTCACGAAACCACAAGTTCGCTCAAACCAAATAACCAAACTAACAAGTTCATCAAAATATAATAAGCAATGTAACGATTACAGACATGATAGACTCGAGGCTAATGAACTACTGGCATAATGCACCAACAGACTCCCCCTTGGCAGTAGCTTCATTTCTCTTACACCTTCGCTTCGTCTGGTAAACCAAAAAGTCGTACCTTCCATCTTCAAGCATGTACACCTTGTCTCACACAAACTGAGAGCACCCTTTGATATTTCTTCGCTTTACTTTCCAAGCAGGAATATAAAACATCTTCTTTTCATTGAGTACATGCAAATAAGTTTGAGATAAGTAAACCAGGCGCATAGGATCATGCACCCTTAAGATCTCCTGTTCATCTTGATCTTCCATCACAGCTTCAGCAGTCTGGCAATCAACATACCACCATTTAAGATCTTTCAACACATCTTGAGGCATGGTCTTCATTGGAGCTTCTTTCATACATCAAATCGGTTTGTACTTCATCACCATCCAGGGCTTACCATAAGCCTGCATTCCCCGTTCTGTATCTTCAATCAAATACCCTTTTGAGGCTTCAAGAGCTCAAACTTTTACTCTTTAACAACTTCACTGCACACTATCTTACCAACCCAGCTAGCAAACCTGTCCCCACTCCTATTAATCAGCCTTAAACGAGCCAAATCCTTCACCTCACACTCAGGAAGCATATTTAACGATCTCAATCTCTTAGCAAAATACTGAATCCCATTATATCTTTTCACCACAAACACATTTAGTTGATTATCATACAACCAACAGATAATACCTTTCTTTGATTCTACATACCCCTTGATATTGTAACTCCTCTTGAACATCGGGGTCACCTTTTGTTCCTTTGTCTTGTGAAACCAGTGAGCATACTCTTCTTTCCTCCTTGGTTGTTCTTCCCACTCAGACTCCCCAACTCCACTACATTCTTGACTTACCTTTTCCTGACCACCACTTGGAATATTGTGTTCAACACTATCATTGTCATCAGGTATCTCACCTTCTTCTAATCCACTGTCAATTTCAATATGTTCAACAATATTTTCAATTTCACTAAAGGGTAACACAACTTCATCCATATTGTCCTCATCATCCACCACAACAGTCTCACCACTTGCACTGCCAGATGGAACAGTAGCCTCCCCCTGAGATGTGGAAGCCCCAAGAGTTTGTTCAGTTCTTGGCAGCTCACCACCTGCATCTTTTGATGCATTGGGATCATCATCTCTGTCCACTCTCCTCTTGGTTCTCAACTCATCCCTTTTGAAACTGGTCTCCCACTGATATGCTAAGAATTGTTTAAGAGCATCAAAAAGTTTACCATGTTCAATAAGAAGATATGATTGAATTTGGTTCTCACCCATTAGCCGTTGAATAGCTTGTGTCTGAATGAGATTAATTCTTGACTGGTCAGCCACTACGCGTTCTAGAGCCGACATCTGCTCTGAATCCGACAACGAAGCATCAAAGGTAAACGACATGTGAGAAATGTCTTGAGCATATGGCGGAGGGATACCCAAAGTCACTGGAATCTCCGATGATGGTGAACTAGTAACCGGAGGTGTAATTGAGACAGAATCCCTAGCAGTTGCCATTATCATAGATTCAACGAACATAGACACAACTTCAGACGTAGTAATAATACGTTGTGTTAGGGACACAATCTCTGGATCTCAACTGTAGATGGGACACTAGACGGTGCTGACAAAGCCACCGTTGGTACACTATATGTCACTAGTAATGGATCAGATGAAGATGGAGGCAGTGTAGACATACCAGAGAACTGTGGAGGAGCAAAATGAACAACACTCGAGCTTTCACCAGCTCTAGCCCTCTTTGATCTACGGACTAAGGCATACATCTACTCTTAATAATCAGACTCACTATCATCCAAATCCTTCTTTCGTTTTCCTTGGATCCTCTCTTGTGCAGCCAGAACTCTCTGAGCTTCAACAACTTCATCAGTGGTAGAATCAGATAAGGTTTCCTTTGAGTCCTCAACAGAGGGTAGAGATTGACCAGCTGAACCAACGATCGAAGAAGATGGTGCCCCAAACACTATAATTGAAGAAACCTGAACTTCAGATGAAACAACAAAGATCCCTTGCACTCCGAAAGCAACATCAAGATCTATCCCCTCTGCGGCAGACATAACAGGATCAATAACTGGATTATCCAGTATGGGAGCATCTTGAACAGGATCAACATGAACTGGAGCAACATGAGCCACGGGAGGTGGTTGAAGAATATCAGCTTGTGCCGGAAAAGGATCAGCAAAGCCATCCTCTGGTGGAGAAACATAGTTAGGATTCACAAGATACCCAAATAAAGTTGTGTGCCTCGGACGACGATCAACATTACTTTGTGCGCTTGATGATCGACACTGAGCAAAAATTCTCTTGTTTACGCTTTCCACAAAAGAGATAGGACGACGTTGTGGCAGATTAGGAGCGACATGATTAAGAATCATCTGTAAAAATCTGGTATACATTAAGAAACGTTCTCGTGCCACAGCTCACCTCTGACGATCAATCTCATAGAACACCACACCATTTGGCTGAACCTATACGGTTTATTATATGTCAACACGGTCATAGCAGACTGCATTGTCGCACTCATATCATCGAAACCAGCTTTGCGACCAGACATGCATACAATCAACACGTGCATTAAGAAACGCCACTGGTCTAGTAGGAATCCCTTTCTGCGTTGTGAGTCTTCCAACGGACCCGAGTACCCCATTCAAAGAAAAGTCCCATTTCTAAAAGTAGCTGAATACTCAGTAGGGTCCTGAGTGGTTTCAACTCCGAACTGTAGAGCATCCCGTATCTGATTAGCTGAGAACTGTACCACTTGACGATTGACGGTAGCACGCATAACTGGAGGTTCAATACGACAATCATATTCAACTGTTCTCCAAAAGTCTTCAATATTTGGTAAAGATATCAGAAGAGTTTTAGTGATAGCATGAAAGATTCTTGGGCGGATGAGGAACGCGATAATCTTCGAGTAATCATCAGCTCCACGAGAAACAGGATCTAATGTCACATACATGTTATGTCCTAGGAAGAACTGTCTCTTATCACCGTCTCCTCCGTCACCACCAATGCCACCCGAACCTGCTACAACGGCCATATCTACAAAGCAAATGAGCTAAGTTAGACATTATACGCAAACAGTTGGTATCTTCGCTGAGAAATGTAGCCGCGAAGTTAGTAAAACAGCGAAGTTGATACCAACATATGGCAGGCAACGAAGTTAGTGTACAGGCGATGTTAGTGATAACTTCGCCATTATATTAACTTCGCCGCAATAACAAAGCACAAATCCAGGTCCTTTTTTAGTTGCGAACACAGACAATCAGAGGATCAAAACAAGTAGGAGGGTGTCCGATTAAAGCTGCGGAATGTCCGATATCACAAATACAATCAAAACCGATGAGTATTGAAGACCTTTAGGGTTATACAAGAAAACCAATAAAAACCTGTAATTATGTGACCGATTAACAATCAAAAGTGGCAAATTATGAATCGTTTGAAGTCACTGAACCTTATTAGTAGACAAAAAGCAGATTATGAGAAGGTTGATTCAGAGGGATAAGTTCGCCGAGGGTTTAAGAGTAGATGTTTGACCAATTTTGACGCTAGTCTGCCTTATATACTTTCAGAAAAACCCAGGGGAGAAGTTAAATCAACTTCGCCTGTTTTGACAACTTCGCCATAGCGAAGTTAGTTTTAGAACATTCTGATAAAAATGAAGAACGAGTAACCCAATATTTTATGTAATAAACAATTAAGAGATAATAATATGAAAAGTAAAATATCAAAGACGGGATCAAATTTCAGTCTTTCAGAGAACCCAACATGTTTAAGAAAAGATCCGAACATGGAATCATACTGATTAAGAGGCTGTCACTAGGATTCATGTTCAGCGTTACTATGACATAAAGAGACAGGTTGAAGGCAGGTATGAAACTTAGCATGATTTTCATTGCTTCTGTGATACGTATTGGGTTCTATTAGGCTCAAAATTTAGGTTGACATCACTTAAGGAACTGTGATGCCTCCTGTCTATTCTCAAGGCGTATTTGGCTTTCCCCATATCACCCCGATTTGACTTCGACCCGTAGTGTCTGATTAAATATGTACATGTGAGTCGGCTTTACAATCCTTACAGTTAGCTTGCACAGGACTCAATTGGTGCCTCATCCATGTTGTTTTTGATTTTTGAATTTCAAAGGCAATAAAACAGCATCATTTTTTTTTGTAAATGATAAGAACCATAACAAATACCTGCAAGTCCCGAATCTTGATTACTGCAGAAGAAGAACATACTATACGAGGGGATCAACACACTAGCGGGCTCGTTTATGACTGGGCAATCACTTTTCTGCCTATCATTCGGAGAGATATATGTGGAGACATGCACATTTCAAAAATGACTCTCCACAGTAAATCGAGCAGATTTAATTTGTATCACTTCTACTTTTACGCACCATGGAAAGCAACCATGCCAAACAATGACTGTTCTAATGTCTTTTAAGCTTAATTAATTCACCCGTTTAAGCACCCAAAATCAATTTATCTATCATTTTCCAAAGGTTGGATCAATTTTCAATTAAACACCAATTTTGAAGCTTCTTGAGAAGTTATAGACTGAAAAAGTATATCATTTCCCCAAAAAAAAGTTACATTCAGACTCCCCGATCACTTCTAAGCCTTTGGGTAAATGGCTATTCCAAAAATCCAGTGGATTAGTAGGACCAAACACATAAGAATACGTGTCCATCAAACTGAGTGTAACCGACATAATTTTCAACGAAGGAATAAAAACCCATCACAATCGCCCCAGTTGCTTTCAGTTATTAGGTTAATGGCTATCCTTTGAATCTACACGTATATACAAGGACCAAACATATTCAAGAACATGTCCTTCAAACTTGAGCGACCGACATAATTCTCAGCGATAGTGATATTTTTTTTTAAGATCAAAGAAGAACAAGGTTACTCGAGATTGATCATCCCGTTAAGCTCAATAAGGTTTTGAAAACGGGACCGGTCAAAAGCTTTTGTAAAAAGATTGGCAAAGTTATCCAGTGAATCAACCTTTTCAAGAAAGATTAATTTCTTCTCATCACAATCCCGTATAAAATGATGATGAATGTCAATATGTTTTGTTTTACTATGTTTAACGGGATTGTTAGTTACTGAGATGGCAGCAGTGTTGTCAATGAAAATAGGAGTTTAAGTGAAATTTAGACCATATCTCGCATTTGTTGTTGTATCCATAAAACCTGGGAGCAGCAGTTTGATGCTGCCATGTACTCTGCTTCACAGGTGGATATGGCCACAGAAGTCTGCTTCTTGCATTGCCACGACACCAATCTTCCTCCAAGAAATTGACAGCCACTAGTTGTTGACTTCCTATTCTGATTGCAGCCTCCATAGTCTGAGTCTGTGTATGCAACCAGATCCATTTCTCCTTCTTTTGGATACAAGAGACCCAATTTAGACTCATTTGGGTTAGCCTGAAAATGAGCACAAAGACCAACTGCAAACATAATGCCAGGTCTGGAAGCAGTTAAATACATCAAAGAACCTATTATAGCCCGATACTGAGTGGGATCCACATCTTCATCATAGTCGGAGTCAGCACCTAGTTTATGGGTGACACCTATCGGAGTGTCAAACGGGGTGTTTTCTTCAATCATAAAACGTTTGAGCACATCGTGAACATATTTAGTTTGATGAATGAACATGCCATCCTTCTTCTGATCTACCTGCAAACCCAAAAAGAAAGTTAATTCTCCCATGGCGCTCATCTCAAACCTTTTCTTCATGACCGCCTCAAATTCCTGACACATTGAAATCTTTGAGGCCCCGAAGATGATATCTTCCACATAGACTTGAACAAGAAGGGAGTCCTTCCTGTTCCACTTAACAAACAAAGTACTGTCAATCTTTCCTCTCACAAATCCATTCTCCAGCAGGTAATCAGATAAGGTTGCGTACCAAGCTCTCGGAGCTTGATGTAGACCATATAATGCTTTACTGAGCTTGTACACATGATATGGAAAGTCTGGATCAGGAAAGCCTGGAGGTTGCTCGACATATACCACTTCATCGACCTTGCCATTTAGGAAAGCACTTTTAACATCCAGCTAAAACACTTTCATGTCTTTGTGTGCAGCAATGGCCAAGAAAAGTCGAATTGCCTCCAGTCTTGCCACAGGAGCAAACACCTCATTGTAGTCGATTCCTTCTTGTTAATTAAATCCTTTGACTACCAATCTTGCCTTGTTACGGACGATTACCCCTTTCTAATCTCTCTTGCATTTGAATACCCACTTCGTACCAATTGCATGCACATCTCGTGTCTTTTCAACCAACTACCATACTTCCATTTTGTTAAACCGAGCCAATTCTTCCTGCATGGCTTCGACCCACGAGCTGTCCTTCAATGCCATATGATAGTTCTTTGGTTCAATCTGACTAAAAAAGCAGGCATACAAGCATTCGTTCATAATACCAGTGTCTTTATTGCTTGCATACACGCATGTATTTCTTCCAAGCTCCTTCTGGTTCTCACTCCATCTGAAGGATTACCGATCACATTCTCCAAGGGATGATTCTTGTGGATTCTGGTGGTTTGGACAGGACCAACCTCTAAGTCTTCTCCAAGATTTAGAGAGATTTCATATGAATTGTGTTGAGTGTGTAACGGATTGATAAAGTCATCACCACTTGAGACAGTAGGAGTTTCAATATTACTTGACACGGTAGTTTGTTTTTTCATTAAATTGTGGACGATGCATAATGGCCTCTTCTTCATCGAGTAGCATCTGAGTGGCCATCCTTTCTTCTGTATCTGCAAAATCAAAAGATGGTAAATTAAAAGATTTAAGTAATTTATCATAATCGAAAGCCTCTGCTGGTCCCATGCTAGGCATTGGTGATTTGTAACTTGTAATGTCAGTGTTACAGACCACCTCAGCGTTATTGTTCGATAGATTGAAGATTCTTTTGTTGGGTGACCCAACTACGTGGCCAACAAGAATACCTTCGTCAGCTTTCTCACCAAATTTTGAGTTAGTCTTTAAGATCGAACATGGGGACCCAAAAGGTTCAAGACTTTTCAGATTTGGCTTTCAACCATGCATTAATTCATAAGTTTTATTTAATCTTTTAACAGTTAGAACATGATTAAGGATATAGCAGGCCATGGCAATAGCCTCAGCCCAGAACACCACGGGAAGTTTAGCATCTACCAGCATAGTCCTGGCACCCTCGATTAGAGTACTATTCTTCCTTTCAGCTACTCCATTCTATTGCGGAGTATATGGTGCGCTAAACTGATGCTCTATCCCTTTCTGCAGACAAAAAATCTCCAATTGATAGTTCTTGAACTCTGTGCCGTTATCGCTTCTGATGAACTTGACCTTTCCCCCAACAATATTTTCCACTTTGGTAATCAAGTTAATTACCAACCGCACTGTCTCATCTTTAGCTTTCAGAAAGTAAACCCATGAGTAACGTGAGCAATCATCAGTCACAACCAAGCAGTAGGACGTTCCACCCAGGCTTTTAACATTTACGGGACCAAACATATCCATGTGAAGTAAATCGAAAGGTGTGACAATTGAGTTAATAAGCTTGGAGTGATGTGGTTTCTTGTGTTGTTTTCCTTTCTTGCATGATAGACATTGATCTTAAAAGTTTAAATTCTTTAATGGAACCCCAAGTACCAACCCATTCTTGACTATGTAATTCATTTTACGTAGATGGATATGACCCATACTTCGGTGCCACAATTCCGACTCAGACTCTGTTGCTTTTGACAAAAGGCATGATTCTTTCATCGCCATCTTGGTTGACCTCATGTCCATCACAATGTATTCATTTCTCTTGGAGCTTTCATCACAACCCAGGTTTCAGGAATTTTGAAACCAGGATAAAGCACGAGTGCTTCAACCTTTTTAAAGTGCATAGTGTATTCTTTGTCACAAATCTGAGAGACACTAAGAAGATTGTGCTTTAACTCTTCCACAAAATTAACCTTCTCCAACTTGATCCTCCCATTAGTAACAGTACCGATTCCAGAAATTTTTCCTCCACTTTCCCCTGCAAAATTAACTCTTCCTCCCTGTACAGCTTTCCTATCACGTTACAATTTCTTGTTACCCGTCAAGTGCCGAGAACAGCCACTGTCGACAACCCACATGTTGTACACATTCTTGTTAGATTGTTCTTACACAGTTAAAGAGATGAATTAAAAGCGGGGAACCCAAGACCTTCTGGTCTTGGGTTGGTCAAACCTGTTAAACGGCATCCAACTCCTTGGTTGCCTAAAGTTCCTTTGAGGGAAGTTTTCATATGATCTGAATGGAAGATTTCTAGAAAACTGATTATGAGGCCATCCAAACATCCTTGAGTTTCTAGCATTATTGGATTCGAAGTTACCCGTTCTATGATTAACAGGGAAAAAACGAGGTTGGTTTCTTTGAAATCTTGAATTAGCCCCATTAAAGTTGGATGTGTTAGTATTCTTACCAGCACCAGCTTTAAAGTTGGTTTTATTCTCAGTTTTGGTTGGCCACATATTTTTGGATTTCTTCCTTTTCACCGGACAGTTATTGACAAAGTGTCCTCTCTTGTTATGTCTAAAGCAACTCTTGTTAGGACTATTAACTTTGTTCGGACAATCCGTGTCTATCCGAACATTCTTTTCAGGAGTTGCAGCAGAAGATGAAGTTGCTCTACTAACAGTTTATTTCACATGGGGGGGGGGGACAAATGGGTTTAAAGAAGATTTCTTTTCACTAAAAGTATAACTCTCCCCCCGTCTGAGTAACACGACTTCATCATCCAATTTACGAATGTTCACGGACTCCTTATTCTTGGACTCTTGATTCATGACTGAAGAATTTGTCTGAACCGATTCGGTAATATCTCTATAGAGCTTTTCATGATTGCTTAATTCAGCGTTGGTGTTGCTTGATTGAACTTTAACGGGTATACTGTTGGAGCTGACATTACCCGCTATTGTCTGATCAGGCTTAACAAAGGCAGATGGCTGATTACAAGGATTATACGTATAATTATTGTTACAAGGTGGTGGAACTTCCGTGAATCCAATTCCTCTTTTATCGTTAGGAGAACGCTGAACACTTAGGACATGATTAAGAGTCATGGACTAATTCCAAAATTGTTCAAGTTTTCTGTTTAGTTCCACCACTTTCACTTGATAATCAGCTATATGTTTATCCTTTTCAGCAATAAGTTTGTTTTTTTCTTCCACAACTTCATAACTTAGATCAATTACTTGGATTTTCTCAGCTAATGTTGCCTTAAGGCATCTTATGTCTTTTCCACCAGCTTTGATTTTGACCGAGTAACTGGTTTCCTTTTGTTTAGAGTAATGATGTTATTCTTTTACAATTTTTAATTCTTTTTCCAAACTTACATACTGATCAGTTAAAGCATTCAGTTGATCAGACAGTTTTTCACATTGTTCACAGTGAGGTTGAGAACATACCTCTGAGAGCTGATCATTCACTTCTGCCATGTACGCTTGATCCTCCTCTGGTTCCTTGTCACATCTTCCAGTCACAATATTCACCATATTCGCTTGTTCAATCACCTCCTCAAATTTGATGTTCCAATTATACACACCATTCTGTTGAGACACCATGGATTTTGTTTCGCTACCATTCCCATTCTATTGAGTAGGCTTGTTCTGACTCCGTTCAACTCTTTCGTTTGTACATTCTCTTGCAAAGTGTCCATTTTGTTGACAGTTGTAGCAACGAACCTTTGACTTGTCAAATCCCGGTCTCTCTCCCACGAACTTTCTTCCAATCTTCTTCATAAACCGTTTTACCCTTCTTACTATCATCGCCATTTGCCACTGCAGATCCATTTCTTCCATGTCATCAGCATCTATCTTATCATAGTCCTCATCCAAGGTTGCAGGGTCAACTATCTTTCCTTTGATGTAATTCTCATAAGAAGCAATGAAAGAGGCATAAAGAGCAAATTGTTGTTCAGGAGATTTTATACTCATAGGCATCTTTGAGTAATTCACACTTGAACTAATGGAAGAGTTACCGACTGAGGATTGAGGTTTTGAAGAACTACTTCCACCAGCTACAAAGCATATATCTCCTTCCATATTCATCACCACATTACCATCTTGAGTAGAGTTTGATTCGTCACTGGAGTAATAAGCAGCCGATTCTAGTTTAGAGCTTGAGTTTGGAGAACCTCTTGCACCATACATTCCTAGATCCCAAACCTAATCAGTAGGAGTCTCTTTTCTTATCATATTAAGCTCATAATTACGTAACTTGTTGACCACCGTTTCCAAATCAAGGTTTTCAAACTCTTTATCTTCTCTAATTAAAACTGTGTATATCTTCAATTTTGGTGGAAGAGCATCCAGAAGTTTTTCTACAATTTCAACCTCTGTGTACTTTACGGAGTAGTTGCTCAATTCTGTCATCAAGTGATAGTATCTTGTGATGATGTCATCAAGTACTTGAACACTGAGAATTGAGTTTTCAACAATTTTGACTTTGAGTTCCAAATTCCAACGTGTGTAGAATCTCTTGAGGTAGTGCCATGGTTATTGCTGCCAATGCTTTACGTTCTGCTTCATACATCTTCTTCTCATCATCCTCCATTTTTTTATATTTCTTTAGTTGCTCACGACATTCGAACTCAGTTGTTGGAGGAATATATTTGTCCTGAATACATACCCACATCTTGGCATCTTGATATTTTACATACTACTCAAACCCGTCTTTCCAAGCAACAAAATCAGTGCCTTTAAGTAACTTTGGAGCTTTAGTCGCTAACCCAGCTTCAACCTCCATCTTTACCAGTTCAGTGATGTTTATTGAAGTCATATTAAATCGAAACGAGAGCTAAAAGTATACCAATTTTTTCTGTGAAAAGTAGTTAGCGAAGTTAAGATAACTTCGCCAACACAATAACTTCGCTTAGGGCGAAGTGAGATTTTATTTGTTAAGTTCGATGTGTGTTAACTTCACCAATAACTTCGCTATCTTTTAACTTTTCCAGAGGATATATCTTCGCCAAAACCCTAGTTACGACTGACGGCAACTTCGTTGGTTAGTCTGTTCTGATTATTATACTGAATCTTCGATTTCGAAAGGTTTGGGAGTAATAGGGTGAGCGACTAGGGAGGTATTGTAGAGAAACGGACAAAATGAACAGTGTTTTTACGTGAAACGATTCTGCGAAAAGTCAAGCCGAATGATCTTCACACTCGTGTGATAATCCCGAACCACACAATCACGAGCAAAAGCTCTGATACCAATTGTAGGTTCCCAGCCAGATCTACACAGGAGTATCTCGTAACACGAGGGTGCGGAATCCCCTACGTATATGATACAAGTGTTTAATTGAGAGACACGTAAAAAATACGTAACACGTAAGAACAAAGGTGAACTTGTTATTCGATGTCACAGCCAAAACACCAAACAAGCCTATTAATGTTTCACAAAACTAATATGCCCAAAAAACTAACTAGTAAATGGCGTAAGTTAGGTTTATATATGCCACGACAACTTCGCCTAACAGCCTAGGCGAAGCTGTCCCTAACTTCGCCAAACCACAAGTTCGCTCAAACCAAATAACCAAACTAACAAGTTTATCAAAACATAATAAGCAATGTAACGACTACAGACACGATAGACTCGAGACTAATGAACTACTGGCATAATGCACCAACATTCTCAAACCTCTTAGTTAATCCATTTAGGATTATATCCGTGGCTAACTCTTTTGAGACTGGATAGTTAAGCCGTTCAAGCCGATCAATGTGGCTTTTCATCTTAAGCACATAAGATGAGACAGTTTGGGTTTCTTCTATACGAAATGCGTGATACGCTCGAACCGTTCCACCCTAGCTTGAGTAAGGAACATTTCCTTGAGCTGGGTGATCATGCCATATGCCCCATGATTCTCGAAATCCTTTTGGATCTCGGGAATATTGTTCCCAACATGAGGCAAGGATCTCGGGAATATTGTTCCCAACATGAGGCAATAAACTTGCACCGAATCCTCGGTGTACCAATCGACATAGGCATCCAAGTCATTAACATTGGGTTCATCGGGAATAGGGTCGTCCAAAATATAAGATTTCTTTTCTTGCTTGAGAACAATTCTCATGTTTCGATACCAATCCATGAAATTGTTATAATTTAGACGATCCTTGTCCAGAATGGATCTCAGTGATAGATTATGCACGGGTGGGATAATAGCTTTATGTTGGTTGTTTGCAGCCATCTATAAATTTAACAAAGTTCAATTTAGTATTTTTGATATCATTAATAAATTTAATCGTTAATACCCTTTAATGTCTCCAAGACAATTAATGATTAAAATCTAGAACCCAACATTCAAATAGTAGTTAGGTGACCTTTATCCCACTATTCAAATTAACAAGGTAGTCAACGTTTGACAATCGCAACCCTTTGCAACTTCTAGTTTTATGGGATCGGTTAAACATCATATGTTTAGTTGGCATGTTTAATCCCATCAACACCATTGTACGCCATGCTTCGGTGACCCTATTCACATGGTTTCCAAATCAAGTCGTCCTACTTACACACGTGTGAGTTTACACATACAAGTGGTTAGGTGACCTTTATCCCACAAGTATTGTAAATCCACCTCAAGATCACAAGTTTTCTTAAAGTGGTTAGGTGACCTTTATCTCACATTAAGTTCCCAAGTGATTCGAGTGTCATATAAAAGGATGGTGTTCAACTTGTTTGGAAAGGGATTAAGTTTTCAAAATTCTAGATTGGAAAGCTATTTTATGTACCTTCCATTTGCATGAATTCAAATTTATGGTACCTTTTGAAAAACAATTTTCAAAATTCCTTTTAATAAAACCCATTTTATTATGAAATCATTAATAGTTAATAAAACCATTTTTATCACTTAATAATTTCTAAAGGAATCAATTTTATGCAAGTTGTTTATTTTAAAAGTTAACATCGATATCCAAATGTGATAAAACAATAAACGTAAATCAACCACACAAGCACAAATAAATAATAACAAGTGCATAACCATAGCCACCTAAAACTGACAACACTTGTTGACCGAAACAAGTGTGTCATAAGGTCTCTCATAAGGGACGAGCATGACACAAGGTATGTGATGGTGAACTCCCACTTGACTCCATTGTACACCATGCTTAATGGCATGTTTAATCACATCAATACCATTGTACGCCATGCTTCGGTGACCCTATTCACATGGTTTCCAAATCAAGTCGTCCTACTTACACACACGTGTGATTTTACACATACAAGTGGTTAGGTGACCTTTATCCCACAAATATTGTAAATCCACCTCAAGATCACAAGTTTTCTTAAATTGGTTAGGTGACCTTTATCCCACATTAAGTTACCAAGTGGTTCGAGTTTCGTATAAAAGGATGATGTTCAACTTGTTTTGAAAGGGATTTAAGTTTTCAAACTTCTAGATTGGAAAACTTTTTTTGTACCTTCCATTTGCATGCATTCAAATTTATGGTACCTTTTGAAAATCAATTTACAAAATTCCTTTTAATAAAACCCATTTTATTATGAAATCATTAATAGTTAATAAAACCATTTTTATAACATAATAATTTCTAAAGGTTTCAATTTTATGCAAGTTGTTTAATTTAATAGTTAGCATCCATATCCAAATATGATAAAAGAATAAACGTAAATCAAGCACACAAGCATAAATAAATAATCACAAGTTCATAACCATAGCCACCTTAAATTGACAACACTTATTGACCGAAACAAGTGTGTCATAAGGTCTCTCCTAAAGGACGAGCATGACACAAGGTATGTGATGGTGAACTCCCACTTGACTCCATTGTACGCCATTGTACGCCATGCTTAATGGCATGTTTAATCCCATCAATACCATTGTACGCCATGCTTCGGTGACCCTATTCACATGGTTTCCAAATCAAGTCGTCCTACTCACACACACGTGTGAGTTTACACATACAAGTGGTTAGGTGACCTTTATCCCGCAAATATTGCAAATCCACCTCAAGATCACAAGATCTCTTAAAGTGTTAGGTGACCTTTATCCCACATTAAGTTCCCAAGTGATTCGAGTTTCGTATAAAAGGATGGTGTTCAACTTGTTTTGAAAGGGATTAAGTTTTCAAAATTCTAGATTGGAAAGCTATTTTATGTACCTTCCATTTGCATGCATTCAAATTTATGGTACCTTTTGAAAAACAATTTTCAAAATTCCTTTTAATAAAACCCATTTTATTATGAAATCATTAATAGTTAATAAAACCATTTTTATCACTTAATAATTTCTAAAGGAATCAATTTTATGCAAGTTGTTTATTTTAAAAGTTAACATCGATATCCAAATGTGATAAAACAATAAACGTAAATCAACCACACAAGCACAAATAAATAATAACAAGTGCATAACCATAGCCACCTAAAATTGACAACACTTGTTGACCGAAACAAGTGTGCCATAAGGTCTCTCATAAGGGACGAGCATGACACAAGGTATGTGATGGTGAACTCCCACTTGACTCCGTATCCATATGCTTCAAGCGTTCTCATAATTTTGTGATCCTTTTCCTTATTTGGGCTTCCACTTGGGCTCCCTCCAAAGTGGTGTTGTAGTTGTATCTTCTTTTACAAAATATATCATAATACATTTTACTAGTAAAAGATATACAACTATTCTACTTATTATTACACACCATTTGAAAGAATAAATAGATTACAAACCCGAATAAAGAATATGACTACCAGAAGAATAAATCACAACACATTACTTCAATATACACAAGATCATCGGCTAGGTTATGAACATCCAAACTAATAGGTCAACCCTTGACCAATCAGGTCAACCTTTTACCAGAATGGTTCCACTTTAACCCTTTTGAGTTTTCGGCCAGAAGACCAAAGTTTTAGGGTTTTCGTCCCAAAGACTCTGGTCAGCCGAGAACCTAGAGTTCTCGGCCAAGACCGAGAACTGTGATTTTCGGTTACCCGAGAACCATGGTTCACAACCATGAGTTCCTGGTCAAACCGAGAACGCGTTTTCGGTTAACCAAAATCTCATGGTTCCCAACCATGTGTTCTCAGCCAACCGAGAACAGGATTTCGGGCATCTTCAGCCATACCGAGAACTATGGTTTTCAACCAAGGGTTCTGGCCAAAGCTGAAAAGCCCATATTTGTCCAAACAATGAATTTTTCCAGATTTACCACATGCATGTATGGTGCCATCTTGAAAAACCAAGGGGCAACCAAAATGCCTAAAGTTTTCAGCCAATATGGTAAGGAATACCATGAAACCTGGACACTTTATATCTCATTTTGAAGCATGTAATCGTATAAGTGGCTCTTGATGCCATTGATGGGTTTTTACAAGATTATCAAAGTCCAAATAAACCCCTTTATTAGGAACATGCAGCGGAAAAAATTAGTTTTAAATCTTTTTCCTAATCTATATAAAACTTGTTTATGTATAAAACCCAATGCCCGGATCCAAATACGATATACATACCATCAAATGCAACCATACAATGTTAGGTTACATACCTTTAATTTCTAGAAATTAAAAGGGATGAATGTGTGAATGAAGAATCTTCAAAGGAGAAGACCTCAAGCTTGTATACCCTTACAAGCTACCAACAAACACCAAATGTTGCTAGAAATTATCACTTTTGCAAAAACTTCTTCTTGTTCTTCCTTGTGGTTTTTCGGCCGAGATAAAGAGAAGAGAGAGTTTGTATGTGAGAGAGAAGGTGTAAAATGAATTCACCCCAAAAGATCTAATTTACCAACCCTTGGCTTTGCATGTTATTGAAGATAACAAAAGAGGTGAGATAGTGAGTGGAGGGGCCGGCCACCAAAGGGTTTTTCCCCCCAAAACCCAAAACCAATTTTGTTAATTTTCTTTTAAAATATATTTGTTATTTATCCAAATAAATAACATCTCTCGAAATATAAATTGTCCATATAATTTATTTATCACACAAGTGCAAATATTTAGAAAACCATTTTTTTCCAAATATAATAAGTGTTGATAAGTATTACTTAGGTCATATCTAATAATAAATATCGTGGTGTTTGTATAGCTTGTTATTGGGTATGACCCAACTTGGATCAAAACGTAATAGCCACATCAACTAAAATATGTGTCTTGGGCAGATCGATTCCAACATCTCTTTGGTCCTGTGAGTGTTCCTAGTATTGGCAAAAAGAGATATTGTTTAGTGATCATTGATGATTTCTCAAGATACACATGGGTTTATTTACTATGTTCCAAAGATGAGGCTACTGAGTTAAAAAGAGTTGTGTTACAAAGATTGAGAATCAATTGAATGCAAGTATGAGAAGTGAGAGTGGGTATGAGTTCAAAAATGGGATAATGGATGAGTTTTGAAATGCAAAAGGTATTGTTCAACAATTCAGTGCCCCTAGAACTACTGAACAAAATGGGGTTGCAGAAAGGAGAAATAGAACACTAATTGAGGCTGAAAGGACCAAGTTAGCATATGTTTTCTTGCCTGCTACCTTTTGGGCAGAAGCAATTAATACTACGTGCTATGTTCTGAACAGAGTACTTCTCAACAAAAGTCAAGACAAGACAGCTTATGATATTTTGTTTAAAAGAAAGCCCTACATCAAGTTTCTCAAGCCATTTAGCTGCAAATGCTCACTATTGAACACCAAGGATTATCTTAGCAATTTTCAATCAAAATCCTTGGATTGCTTCTTTTTTGGATATTCAACACACACAAAAGCTTATAAAGTCTATGTGAAAGACCATTTGAGTGTGACCGAATCATCTGATGTGGTATTCAATGAAAATCAGTTCAATGCAATTGATGAAGCATCATGGCTCTTTGATCTTGAGAAGTTGATCAAGTCCTTCTAGATTTATCCTGAGGATTTTGATTAAAAGTTTTACAAAACAAGTGTACATGAAGAGAATACTCAAAAGAAAATTGATTTGGACAAATTGTGGTCCAAGGTTGCTGGTAAAAGAACTGAATATAGATTCTTTAAGGATCCCTCAACTACTGAAAATGAACAAGTTCAAGATCAAGACCAAGGTCATAATCCAGGACAAGATCAAGAACATGATAATCAGGACAATTAAGAAGTTCAAGATGATCATATCATGAATGAGGAAGATCCTAGAAACCAAGATGAAATTCAAAGAGAAGCTAAAAAAGAAGCAAGATTTGAAAATAATGGTGCATCTACTTCACAACAGAATAATGAACAAGCACCTAAATTTCATGATGCAACAACTGATTTGGTCATTGATGAACCTGATCTCAATGACACAAATATGTCTAGTGATGTGATTGTACAATCCTCATATGTTGAAAGAAATCATCCACATGAAAACATCATTGGGGATATTAATGAAAGAGTGACAAAAAGTGCATCTGAATATGCAAACATTTGTTTGTACTCCTGCTTTCTATACCAAATTGAACCCAAGAACAATGTTCAAGCTTTGAAAGACAATTTTTGGGTAGAAGCAATGCAAGAAGAATTGGCTCAATTCAGAGATCTGAAAATGTGGGAACTTGTAGATAAGCCAAGAAACAGATATGCCATTGGAACCAAATGGGTTTTAGGAACAAAAGGGATGAGAGAGGGATTGTTATTAAGAACAAAGCAAGATTTGTTGCATTGGGATGCTTACAAGAAGAAGGGATTGACTATGAGGAAGTCTTTGCTCCTGTAGCAAGACTTGAAGCAATAAACATTTTCTTAGCTTATGCTGCCTCAAAGAACATAAGAGTATTTTAATTGGATGTTAAATCTGCATTTTTAAACGGAAAAATAGAAGAGGAGGTGTATGTGACTCAATCACCAGCTTTGGAGGACCCTGATTATCCTAACAGAGTGTATAAGTTAAACAAGGCTTTGTATGGATTGCATCAAGCTCCAAGAGCTTGGTATGATGAGTTATCAAACCGCCTGCTTGATAATGGTTTTCAAAGGGGATCCTTTGATAAGACCCTCTTTTACAAAAAGAGAGCAAGAGATTTACTCCTACTTCAAGTCTATGTGGATGATATTATTTTTGGTTCAACAAATGAACAAATGTGTCTAGAGTTTGAAGAAGTGATGAAGTCCAAATACATCATGAGCTCTATGGGAGAAATGAACTTCTTTCTTGGACTGCAAGTTCAACAAAAGGCTAATGGTATCTTCATATGTCAGTCAAAGTATGTGCAGGACATACTGAATAAGTTCAAGTGTCAAGACCTCAAAACTGCTTCAACACCAATTGACACCAATGAAAAGATGAATGCAGATGAAAAGGGGGAGCCTGTTGATGAACATGAGTACATAGCAAAGATTGGATCATTGATGTATCTGACTGCTTCAAGGCCAAACATCATGTTTGTTGTGTGTGTTTGTGCAAGATTCCAATCAAGTCCAAAGATGTCTCACATAACTGCTGTCAAGAGGATTTTTAGATACTTGAAAGGGAAACATGATTTGGGGATATGGTACCCAAAGAACCATGCCTTTGATCTAATTGTTTATACTGACAATGACTATGATGGCTGTAACATGAGTAGAAAGTCCACATCCGGAGGTTGTCAGTTTTGGGAGACAGGCTAGTGTCATGGCAGTACAAGAAACAAACTACAGTGTCCATCTTAACTACTGAAGCTTTGTATAGTGCTGCATCTGCCTGTTGTGCACAGTTATTTGGATTCAAAATCAGATGCTGGATTATGGTTTGAATTTCTTGAACACCCCTATCTTTATTGGTAATATTGTTGCATTGTTTATTGTTAAGAATCCAGTTCAACACTCCAAGACCAAGCATATTGAAATCATACATAATTTCATTAGGGATTGTAGTGAAAAAGGTCTGATAGAAATGAAAAGAGTTGATACAAGTGACAATTTGGCTGACCTATTTACCAAGCCGCTTGATAAAACCATATTCCACTTTCTTCTGAAAGCCCTTGGAATGATCAACTCTAATGAAGTTTGATTGATGATGTGTGCTCATTATGCTAATTGACTATCTTTATGAAGGTCTTGATGAGTGTTTGTGTGTTTGATATTTTAAACTGTGTTTGATGGTAACTGATCAGTGCTTTGAATGATTATTTGTGTGACTTAGGTATCTTTGATACTTAGGTTAATGATCAGTGAATATGTGTGATGTCAGGATAAGTATTTGAAATGATCTATTTGTGTGCTTATCTGATGCTTTTAATTGTGTGAATTTTGATTATATGAATACTCTGATATGATAATATGACTGGGATAGGATAGCCTTTGCATAACTTGTGTGAAGTCTGCATGAACACTCGATCAATTTCCAACAAGTGGGAAAACTCATCTGCAACAAGATCCCAATGTGTTTAAAAGGATAGAAAAGTTATCTTCCACAAGTCGTTTCAATCCTGAAGTTGAATTTGATGTTTTACCATTGTTAGTTAACCATGATTTGGAGATTATGCCAGTTCCAGAGTCACCTCATGTAACCTCTGAGGATGACGAGGAGGATGTGGAATTTGATGATGATTATGATGATGGTGAGGATGAAGGTGCTGGAGATGATGATCAGGGTGATGAAGGAAACGTTGAAGAAACTTGGTTGATAATGATGCACAGGTATAGGGGGAGACATTAAACCAACATTTACTTACACCACCAGCCACAACAATTAGCCCACCCCAACAACACAAAGCATCCCCACCACAACAACACACACCATCCCCACCACCACAAAATGAACCCTATATACCATCCCCACCTATCCAGACACAATCACCACTTAACCATCCTATTTTCAAAACCCAAAGCCCACATCAAGACAAATCCCAAACCTTAGACCAACCCAACCAACCAACCTTTGAAATTATCCATACCCACAAACCCTTACCTAATACCCATAACATAAATCCACCACCCTCCACAAGCACTAATATCATTGAAAGCCAAGCCCACCCAATGAACCCATCCAACCTCAAACCAGTATACATGATCCATTCTTTAACCCACCAACCCATTCCCCTTCCTCTGGTGCTCATTTATTCAAATGACATTTGGATAAAGTGGTGGAAAACGTTGATTTGAGAAGGAGGAATGCTGAATTGATAAAGGAAACTGCTGATTTGAAATTACAATTGGAACATGCGCAATCCATAATTCAAACCCTAGAGGCTGAGGTTGAGAAGACCTTAGTTGTACCAGAACAGGGGGAGAGTGCCAATGTGGTTGTTAAGGAAAGAGTGGCTGAGAACGTTGAAGAAAATGTTTTGAAAACTGTGTGCAGTTTGTATGGAAGTGATGATGAGGGTGATGACAGTGATGAAAGAAGGATTGATGATCATGATTATGATGCAGATGAATCTGATGGTGGAGAGCAAGAATATGATGTAGAGGATGTGATAACAAAGAAGAGGGAGGAGGAGTTGGAGAAAGATCTTGAAAATGATAAATTTGTGGCTGATACTGAAAATGAACTGAATGAAGCCATAGCAACTGATGCTATTGGTATAGAGCCACAAAATGATGTGGAGATTGATGAAGGGGGAGATAATGAAGAAGTGATTTTGAGTAAGGAAGATATTCATGATGAAGCTTCCAAGAAGGGTGATGATAATGAAGAAATGAAAAATCTTATGGATGATATTGATAATTTTTCCAGTGAACCTTATAAGGTGAGGGAATTAAGGAAGAAAGGAGGAAAGCCAAGAGCAAATCAATAGCTGAAAATGAAGAACAATTGCAGCCCTTGGATGCTACAAAGAAGAGATCCATTGATGATGTTTTAAATGTCAATGATACAGATGAACAAGCTGCAAAAAGGCATGCCGACACCTTGTTTGAAATATTGGAGAGAGAAAGCATTGCTAGATCCTGACTGAGGAAGAGTTTGTGCAACAAGAGACCATGTTAGGGGAAGCTCATATAGCCAAAGCATTGATTGAATAAGGTGAGATTGACAAAGAAGCAATATAAAATTGAAGCAAATTGAAGAGGTTGATAATACCTTAGCCCTGGTTATGTATCAGTTTAAACAAGCTCAACCTGAAAAACAAATAGTGACTGATGAAGCTAGAGAATCAGTCACACGAATAGCTACTAAAAATGGGTCAAGCAAACTGAAGAAGATTTTGAGAACCCTGATGCAATGATGATGCTTGAAACAAATTTGGAAAGATATATACAAGGAAGAGGAAGAGGGCTGAAAATGTTGATAAAGATGAATATGATGTGGATAGTCCCAAAGCTGTGAGGAGCCCTGTTATTGATGATGTGGAAAGGACTGGGTACATTGTAGAAAGTCCTAAGGAAAGTCCTGTCATGGTTGTTCCTTTGCAAAGCTATAAGCCTGATAATAAGCCTGAAGTGAATGAGCCTAGAGGCTCTTGATGATTTCCCTAATGAAGCAGATGACTCTGTTGACTCCCCTGATGTAACAAAGACTGATGAACATAGGAAGAATATCAGATCATGTTAGATAATGCAAGAAGAAATCATCCTTTGATTCTTAATCTGATCAAGCACGGTTACAAGTATGAGACTCTGGCTCCTATGTCTGATGAGGAGCTGCAGGAGTTGATTGATGGTGAATTGAGAGATATCAAAAGGAAGATGGAGAAGAAGAACCGTGACTCACTGAAATACAGAAACAATTTGAAGATGCATGGATTGTCTGATAAAGAATTGAGTACGATGAGGTTTGATGAATTAGAAAACCACTACAATTTGACTGTAACCTAACTGAAAGGCTTGAAAAGTTGTATGACAAGTTTGATGGAAAATGCAGGTTACTGACTGAATATGGACACTCTTGTGAGCTGGTTGACAGTCTGAGCAAAGAACAAGTTGAAACGCACTACAAAAGAATATCAAGAAAAATCAACTTTGAAAGAACAACCAAGAGGCCAAGGATTATGACTTTAGCTGAGAAGGAAGAGGCTGAGAAAAAGAAGAAATGGGAGGATGAATAGCTGAAACTTCTTGATAGATTGATGGAAGCTAGAGGGTGAACTAGATAAACCCAAAGCATGAGCAGAAAAGAAAAGCTAGCCTTATACAATTCTGAAAAGGAAAAGGATAATCAAGAAAAGGCTGAATTTTCAAAAGCTTCCAAGGTTCCTCCATATGTGTTTGTGAAACAAAAACCAGTTGAACACCCTGAGCCATGGGAAGATGAGAACAAAATCAAGACCCTTAAAGGCTTGATGCTTAGTAAGGGTATGGTTGAAGGAGTGTTTGACAATCTTGGCAAAGACCAACTGAAGAATATACATCCCATGAAACAAAAGAAGAGGGAAACAAATGTCACCCGTACTCTGCCTTTTTCAAACGACATCCTTGCTTTCACCATGTTCTTCACGGTTTTGTCACAAGAATACATTTAAAAACTAACCAACCAACATTCAAAACAATAAACTAAAAAATGTATCAATACAACCATCTAAACATGAAAATAAACCATACAAATAGTTCCCAAAGTCACCCAATCACAAATGTTTCAAAAGTCACCAAACACAACGCGCATTCTTCCACTAAACAACTTTTGAAACTAATAAAGTACCTTCATTGAAGTCATATTCAAATCTGCACTTATCACCAATATGTAATTCATTGCCTCCTTGAAATCATTCCATTTTGGTAAATAATATTTGAAGGTCAGATTCGACACTTCACCATGAAGTTTCATTTTTTTACGACCTTAGGGATTGACCAAAGTGATTAGCATTCCCTCATAGGCATCAATCTTGGTAGCAATGTGACACGGAAGACGCTATGAAAAGCAAATTTCAAATATATTATAAAGTTAAGATGATATTGTTAAAATTTAAACAAATTTTACTTGTAAATAAAAAAGAAATTTAAAAATCAATTTAACAATTTCTTGGTGAGGTTCATGTGGTAGACAATTTTAGAGTCATCATTTTGCTCATCAAGTTGAATTGGGTTTTGGGAACTACCTTGATTGCTTAATTGATAGTAGAGAAACAGTTGATTGGACCAGGAAGGATAAATTCTATGTCATTTTCATGAAAGATATTAATATGAAATGTAATATCTGATATGATTTCAAACACAACAAACGAACCACCCTTCAAGTTGGTTTGTATAAAAACCCCATTCCATCCATCCTCTAGCCTATAACTCATTCCATCCCAATGACATTAAACTTTAAACAACAATCTATCTGGAGCAATAAGCTCGAAAAGCAAATTCATGTAATTTTCATCAAATTCTTGAATCACGTACCACTCAGGGAAATCCTGTTAAACATGTTAATTAATAGACATTTGAATTTGGAAACAATCATTATAAACAAAAATTAAAACTTACCAAGTAATGGACGTGTTGGTTTCCGACTGGAATGCATAACATGGTACCTGATTGATCATCTACATTTCTTTTGAAAGTAAACATATTTAACATAGATGTTGGCTTAAGCTCAAAAACAGCATATGTTGCAGCTTCTATACAATATTCTCTTATTATTTCAGTCCACCGGTTCTAAAATAAAAGTCATCAAGTACTTTGATTATAACTATAGAAAATATTCTACCACTTTGATCATAAATCAAACGACAGCCGGTATTCGATTTAATGTCAGCAAACATTGGTTGAACAACTTTAGGAATGAGCTATAAGTTACACAAAAAGTATTCTTAGAATGTATATGTTGCAAAACTGTAAAAATGTTTCAACAAAAAAAAATTGTTGTTAACATACCATCCTACTCATGGAATCGTTGTCGATATCTACCGGAAACTTAACTCCATTATTGAGAGGTGGCATATTTATGTCAAACGAGTATACGAATATCATTGAATACATAAATCATAGTAAATACGAATTACAAATATTCAGGTTCAGAAGATGTTGATCGATATTAGACAACAACAAACTCGATAATAGGTGAAATAAGATGAAAACCAAACACTAAAATTAGAAACATAAATTGAATTAAATTCTTACCAGAAATCTTGTAATGTACAGCGACGTATGTTTGTATAAGATTCACTTTGTTGACCACTTTTTCAATTTGTTGGAAAAAGTTTTATCATTATGTTGGAAAGGGTTTTATCAAGTATGTTGGAAATGGGTGTAACCTAATCCAACTCAACTTTTTAATAAAAAACTAATTTCTCTTTCTTTCACATGCACAACCTAATCTAACCCAACTTTTCACTTTTATTCACAACTCAACCCAAACGAATTATTTTAATACATATATCTTATTAGGTTTTAATTTATTCTATAAAATTTATTAAAACTAAAAAATATATAGTTTTTAAACAATATTATTTTAAATATAAAAAAATATTAAAAAATAATAATATCACAATTATATAAAAAAGAACTTGAATTTTTACAAGTATTAACAAAACAAAATTTTACATGTGATAATATTAAAAAACACATATTTTTAAAAGAGCTATGTTTTTAATAAAACTTATATGAAAATGTTCATAAAAATAAACTAAACAAAATTGTGTTTTTAGATATTTAAAATAAGTTAAATAATATAAATTATTAAATAAAAATCAAATTATATAAAAAACTAATTGTTTAAAAGAAAGAAAAGAAAAGAATATTTAATTGAAAAGTGGGTTGTGACTCAGATTGGGGTTGTGGGTGAAAATGATTTAAGTAACTTTATTCAAAACCCAACCTAAACTAAGAGATCTACCTTCTCTAATAAAGAATCCATATTTATACACGTGTCCCCTTCTCAATCATTTACATTTACATTTTCCCGCCCATACCTAATAAGGGTTTTTCCACGGGTGATTTATATGCAAAATTCATTATCTTCATCACACCCTTTTAACAATTACGCATGATACTTTTTCTTCATCCCTAACTCTAATAGCCAGCCATAGCCGGATTAAAATCGATGTTGTAATATGGTAACAACATGGTGAATCGATGAATGGCAGTCAATCAATGGTTTAAAGTATTCGATTTAGGCTTAAATCTGCTCAATCGATGAACGACGATTTAGAGTATTTTTTTAATTCCAATTCGTTGATTTCTCCAGCTCTATATTCGAGGATTTAAGGTATTCTATTTCATACAAGCATCAAAGGTATCGGAGAGCATTTAAGTATAATTCCTGTGATTTTCAAAATCATACATATAACTATAACTGTTAATTTGGATTGACTACTTAATTTTGTTAATTATTTAAATATTGTTTTTTAACATTTCCTTGTATTAACTAATTGATATACAACAGTAATGTTGTCAATGTGATATTCTTTGACTACTATATTGATTTTGTTTCTCTAATTTAGGGTTACTTTCCGTCAATATGTTTTTTTCATTTTTTATTCTCGTTACAAATAGGATTTTCCAATTGGGTGTAAGTATGTTAGACTTTTAATTCTTATTTGGATCTTTGATATTACACAAATGTAATAATACATTTTTAGCAGCAACTAAAAAGGGGAAACCTGAATGCAGGTAAAATTGATTTATGATCTACATTTAAGTTATATACAATTTTTGTGTTGTATATAAGTAGATCTTCATCTTAGAATTTTATTACAACATTTGATTCACATTTCTGAAATAACAATTAAAAGGGGTAAAAGGAAACTTGTAAAGTTATTTGATATTTAAGGTTTTAAACTGCCATGAACAAGTTATTAAAATTGGAAATTATCACATGCAAAAAACAACTTGGAAATTATCACATGCAAAAACAACTGGCTCAGCTTGTAGAGGAGAACGGTATGTTTATATAATATAAGATTTATGCCTAAATTTTAATAAAACAATTAAACTTTATTGTTCTTTGTAGGGCCCTGCAGATTGCAGCTACAAATGCAGCTTGTGAGGGTGCAGGATGACGGTGGTTAGGTGGTTAGGCATCGTAGAGGTTTAAACGACAAGCGAGCGGGCGAGGAGGTATTCGCAGCTCGAAGCCGTGGTGACATAAGCTTTTGAAGAACGGTTGGCGTATGAAATACAATTAATTTCTTAATTGTTTTGGTATAAATATACATATTTTTGTTTAATCTTATATGCATATAACAATAAAATTGAACCAATAATGGGTAATTTGTTCTAATTTGTTCTAATCGTGCACCATTGACAGGTATGAATAACAATGATATGAGGTAAGTTAATTATAACATTTTCTTGATATATTACGTCACATTTTATTGTTTTAACAGGTCAACTTATTCGAAACCAAAACTAACTAATTATAATCTTTATATAACAGTACTTAGTGGTCAAAGCCTACATGATTTTCATCGGTTTTTTTGGCCCCCATCACTTTTAAGTCTAATTTTTGATCCGGTGGGTGTCGGATAACCACGAATCTAAGTCAGTTCAGCTCATTTATATGTAAATGTGTCGATATAAGATAATATTAGTGTTTATTTATTCTGATTTTTGAAAAAATGTTTTGCTCTTTATATATGATAATATTTGTGTTTATATAATAGGGTAACCAAATCTCTAAGTGGATTTTATTTGTTTAATTGAACTGTGATGGTTTTCAGCCAACTCCTATGTCCCTAAATTATTTTGCTGTTTGTCTTCAAAAGTTTCATGAAGCATTGCATTAACTTAAGATTATGTAGTTATATTACAAAGACTTGCGATGTTTAATTTGTTTCATGAGACAGTTGTTTTCACATTTTATTTCTTGTATTTGAATAATGAGATACATGTAATTATAAACAGGTAATATGCTTATAGAACAAGGTTGTTCAATGCATTTTAAAAATTGTTTTATGTTAACTTTTGTGGGTTCTAATAAGTAAGTTCTTCAATTTTCATGAAAATTTATGAGAGAAATTTTGATTTGGTTCCAGTCAGGTTCTACTTTATTTGAAATATATTAATTTGACATTCGTTTTTTTTTGCAAATTAACGAACTTTGTTAATTTGATGTTCTTGAGGAGGAGTTCGGAGATACATGGCAGCCATTGTACTAATATGTGATGAATCAAAGGTTCTGTGATTCTTGCCTCATCGAATATGGTTTTGTTAATTTCTTGCCTTGTTATTTCTTTTAATGCGGTGTTCACGTTTCTAGGGCTACTAATTTGCAATTTGAGATGATATTTCGTGGAAAGGAAGCTGCTGCCGCCACTGTTATTGTAAGTTTTTCTTGATTTTGTTTAGGGTTTTTTTTTATTTGATTGTCGACAAGTTTGTTTACACATGTGTTGATTGATGTGAAGTAAATTTGGGCTCAGTTATGGTTACTGATTTTGATTATTATGAGTTTTTACTGATTGTCACATGTGTTGATGGATATGAAATAAATTAGGGCTCGCTTATGGTAACTGATTTCAGTTATTGTGAGTTTTTGTTGATTTTTTAAGGCTTTTTAATTCAATTGTTGATAAGTTTGTTTATACCTGTGTTTAATACGATTGAATGACAATACAGAGTTACCGATAAGAGAATGGTCATGAAATTTTTTGCACTTTTATACATTTTCTTTTGTTTTTCTTTTTTCTTTCTAATCTGGTACAGGTAATATGATTTGGTCCTATTTGACCCATTTTATAATAAAAACTATAAACTAAATGTACAACTAATAAGTTTTTGATGTTTGAGTTAGGGATGATTATTAATTTGAATTAATATGCTTAGTGGTTAGTATTATTTTGAATTTATTTATTAAGTTTAAATATGAGCCGTATTATTTGCTTATATATTGAGATTGTCGCCCGGTTTTATCAGGTCTGGGGTTGGGAATGTATAAACCTGACCCATTGCCATCCCTACTAGTGGTTGTCGTTTTTTATATTATTAGGCACCGGATAATTGTTTTATAGAATAATAATCTTTTGAATTCGGTCATTTGATGTGGCAATTCATATGTTGCAGATTTAAGGTGCATGTTATTGGTGGTCATGACGGTATTACTATTCAACCATTGTTTTCTCAGAGAAAATGTTTTTGGTTATTTTAATACGTTTGGTTTCTTAAAAGTGTATGCACCAATGATAGTGACTAAGTTGTTTGTTTTGTAGGTGGCAGCATCATGTACGGGGCAAACAGGTTATTTATTTATTTTGTTTGTCTTGATGTTGAAATGCAAATAATTTAAACCAGCTTTGCGAACATGCTAAAGATACGGTGGTCTTATCTTGATAGGGACTGTGATATTTCAAATATAATATCAAATTTTGTATAATGTAAAATGTTTCGTAAGTATTTTTTCATCTTTTATGTCATATTTAATTTACCAGGCTACATATTATTTATTTGATTTATAAAATTTCATAGATTATATTTATTAATATGGTTAAGAAATAAAATTTTCAAGTGTCATATGGGCATATAATATATACATATGTATCTCTATCTCTATATATAATAAATGAAAACAGGTTCTGACACGTGTCACCCCACATTCATTTGGGACACGTGTCAGCCCTACATTTTTTTTGATGTTGTGTTCATCCCACAGCCGACCACGTCTCCATTTACATTGAACCCAGTTTTTTCATTATTTTTCAACTTTAATCCTCCTAACCCTAACCTCATTTCTCTCTTCTCCTCCTATGTCTTTTTCTCTTTCTCCACCTCCGTTTCTCCCTTTCTCTCTTCTCCATAGCCGTTTAAAAGTATATATTTTTAACACAATATATTTTTAATTCAATTTTATGGTTAGAAATATGAAAACTAGAACCTATATCTTTTAACACAATTTATTTTTAATTGAATTTTATGGTTATATGTGAAATTGATTTTTATAAATTTTACACATTTTTATTATATATTATTATTAATATGTTTAAGAAAAGATATTTTCTCAACCCGTGTAGCACACGGGCATATAAGCCAGTTTTTAGTATAAAAAAAATCTAATTTCTCTCTCTTCCACCTACACAACCCAACCAAACCCAACTTTTCACTTTCATTCACAACTAGGGTTGTTCAAAATACCCGAACCCGATTAACCCGACCCGACCCGAACCTGAATAAGCTAATTTGGGTCGGGTTAATAGGGTCAAAAAGTATTGATCGGGTTATTTGGGTTAACCCGAATTGTTAATATGGTCGGGTTTCGGGTTCATTTTTGAAAAAAATTCAGGTTTCGGGTTAACCCGAATAACCCGATCAGTGGTGATACTTAACTTTATATACAACGATGAAAAGATGAAATAAGCACTATTAAGGCAATATTGAAAGCTTTATAAAGAAGTTAATTATTCTGATTGTTCATGAAACGTTCGATGTCGTGCTCATTTAATTAAACAAACGAACATGAACACATGTTTCACTCGTTCATCTTTGTTCGTGAACGTTCGTTTATGATCGTTCATTTAAGTTTGTTTACGTTCATTCGTGTTCGTTTACATATTAGTAGAAAATTATTAAACATTATTTGCACTTAGAAATTATATCACCCTAATATGTTTTATATTTGTTTGTTTTTGTTTATTTAAATGCGTTCATTTATGTTCGTTTATGTATGTTTGTGTTCGTTAATGTATGTACATATATGTCATTCATGTTCGTTTATCTTTGTTTAAATATTTTCGTTAATGTTAGTGAATTGTTCGTTTAGATTTTAAATAAATGAACATGTTTAGTTTTTAACTAACGAATATGAACACAAATATTTGTTCGACTAAGTGTTCGTGTTCGTGTTCGTTAAAAGTTAAATGAACGAACACGGACATGAATTTTTTCATGTCCGTTTGGTTCGTTTACTTGCCTATGTATGTAATTATAATATTATTATTTGTAAACGAAATTAAAAAGTGAGTGGAATAAGAAATTTTGCAACTTACAAGTTATAAACACAAAAAATAGCTTAAAATTATAAAGTAACCAGGTTAACCCGACTAACCCGAGCCGAATAACCCGAGCCGAATAACCCGAACCCGACTAACCCGAATCTTAATAGGGTCTGGTTGCGAGTTAGATATTTTTTAAGGAAAACCCGACTAACCCGACCTGATTAACCCGAAACCCGATCAGGTTGACCCGATTAACACCCCTATTCACAACCCAACTCAAACCAATTTTTTAATTCATATATCTTTTATAGGTTTTAATGTATTCAATAAATTTATTTTAACTATTCAAAATATTTATGTGTTTTTAAACAATATTATTTAAAGTGGAAACATTTAAATAAGTTTTCGAACCTAATAATTTATTTACAAGTTTTTATTAAAACAAAATTTTACAAACTCATTAAAAATACATATTTTTATATATACTTCATTTTGAGTAAAATTTATATTAAAATGTTAATAAAGAAAACTAAACAAGCCCATGTTTTTAGATTTTTTAAAAAGATAAATAATATGAGTTATTAAACTAAAATCAAAATATATACAAAATTAATTGTTTGAAAGAAAAAAGAAAAAAAAAATAAATTAACTAGCCACTAGGAATTTGCCATGAGGTGGGTTGCAACCCAGGTTGGGCAGACAACCGGGTTGTGAGTTGAAAATGAATTTTTCTTTTTTTTTCCTTAGAAAATTTGAACAACCCAATATTGGGTCACCATTAAACATCTTTTTGTTTATTTCTTCAGTAGTGTCATGAACTTCTATGATATCACCAATAAATCTAGTCAAGATTCTTTTTATATTTTTTATTAACTTTAATTGTAGATCACATGATTCAAACTTTAATTAAAAACATGGGGTTAAGAATGAGTTTCTAGAGTTTTCACAACTCAAGTACGTTTTTATTCTAACCTATATAGGAGGGTTTAAACTTTATATTAAACCTTAACTATAAATAAATAAAAATATAACATGAACCACATTGTTAACCTTAGAAAAAACAATACCTAAATTTAATGTATATATAATATTTTACACAAAGTTACATAAGAACGTTACATAATATAGCTTATAACACACGACCATGGGTTAAAATGTCCTATAGCACCCATGGACCATACGTCACACCTTGACCAAAGGCGGAACATGCCGGGGAGTAACGTATTGATTGGATAGTAGCTCAAAACACACTAATTAAAGCGACAATAATTATTTAATTTCATTAACATTAAAACAAGAACACAAATTCAATATACATAATAGATACATCATACTTTTTGGGTTTTGAATAAATATCTTAAGGTAAAAACTAATATCTTCAATCTTGATCAAAGTAAATTACTTCTACCTGTAGCGTGTATAAAAATAGAGTTTATCAACACGAATGTTAGTGAGAATACATAAGTTTTAGTTTTTTATATATAGAGAGATAAATCACAATTCATATGTAAATGATGAGTATTACAATTCTTATGAAAATGTAAACAACTAAATAGGTGTGGACCCGTTCTTATTGATACGAAATCAAAGTACTTGGGTAAGTGTATGATCATACTAGATGAGGATAGATGAGGATGAAATACCAACCACCAAACATAAAATAAACAATTAAGCACATAGAGCATTATCATAGAGCATTCAATAATCACACATAAACATATATTGAATTGTGTTTTGAATAGATGTGAAAAAATGAGTAATGTAAATAGGGTATACATGCCATCCCCAAAATATAAAAGATGAAAAAATGGGAATATGTAAACTCACCTTAACGAGTGGATTAACGGGAACGAGATGGCGATAAAAGAAAATTTAAGATGAAAGCGGAGAGCTCCTCGGGTTACGTCAACAAAAGTTCCTAGTTGATATTAATATTAACTAAATAAGATTAGTGAAATAATAACAAGGCGTATGATGGATTTGGGAATTGATATGGTTTAAGTACATTCTTTGATAAAAGAAAAGTTGTTATTAGTTTAGTTATTGTAAATAATATAAATTAGAGGGTATAGCCAATAAAATAAAATGACACGACATAATGGTTACAAATCGGTTTAAAGGAGTTTGGAGTCATTTAGGGTTTAAACTATTATTATTATTATTATTATTATTATTATTAAATTTTACGTTCGGTCACAAATAAGAATAACATCATATACTCGGATTTTTATATATATAAGAACAAAAAAATCATACGAGAATATAGTTTAGTTCGTTAAGCGAGTATAGTAAAAGATATTATTATTGTAATAGGTTTATATAAAAAAAAGGGTTTATAAAAAGTTTTGAGTTGTAATTAAATTTAAAGAAATGGCAATAACCGAGATCCAGTTTATTAGAACAAGTTGAACTAATGATGTATATGTATAATAGTAACCAAAACCCGGGCCTGGAGGGATTCGAACCTGCGCCCAGGCCGGTTTGATCTTGAACACGAGTGCACCAGCCAGCTGGGCTGGTGTCTAACTTGTGTAGGGAACAAGAATGATAATACATAACCATGTATCAAGATCAACCCCAATACACTAACACACCCTAGAACCCGATTCGATTGAATACACGATGGTGAACACAAGTTAATCATCTGCACACAAAAACGACTCAAATACATAAATTAATTACCTAATTTGATAACGAAATGATAAAGATCCAAGGACTAGGGTTTCTGTGATGAACACGAGATCAAAAGGGGTGCTAGGAGACTTCTGGGTTAGAATTAAGTTCGGGGTTTGTTTCTTGGCTAAGAGAGGATGACGTATGATTGTTTAATTGAGTTAAAAACGTGCTTTTATAGTGCAGCACAATCCCAAAACAGCCGCGGTTCGTTATTGAAGGTTATGGTAACAATTAGCTGTCAAATTTCAAATTAAGATGACGATTGAACGCGTAGTTGACCAATTGACGAATGTTACACCATAAGACCTTTGGAGATTTAAGAAAGTCAATACATTAGATTTAAATGAAAAGAATTAAATAAAAGAAACGTCTTTTGCGTAGCACGTCTTCATAAAGGGTTAGGCTTAGACATGGAAACCGTTGATGTAACACACTTGTCCTTGAGCACCTTGAGTAGCCTGGTTAACTTGAGGTTGGTTAATTGGGATTTGGTTGACTTGAATTGGTTGAATGGGGGGTTGGGCTTGAATTTCTTGGATAGGTTGATCTCGGATTGGTTGAAGTTGATTTACTTGGGCTTGGTAATCTTGATATTGAGTGGTTTGAGTTGGGTAGGATTGAATTTGGTTCATGTGTGTGAGTCTTGGGCATGCATTACGAAAATGGCTAGGGTCTCCACAATTGTAACATGCTCTAATAGTTGAGGGTGCTTGAGTAAACGGTTGAGCATAAGGTAAAGTTTGGGGTTGGGTAAGATGTGAGGTAAATGGTTGCATCATTAGTTGCGTTCACGACATGTGGTAAAGAGGTGACCAAATCAATTGAATTGGGTGCATTGTCGACACTTGAGGTTAGGCGAATTGTGAAAGTTACACGTATTACATAATGGGTGGGGTCCTGTGTAGGTCTTCTTGGTGGGTTGGGTTTGTGATAGGGCCAAGACATAGTTTTGCGAATTGGACTTTCTTTTATTGTTGCGGTAGTGGGGAGAGTTGTGCTTGAAGGTTTCGGGCTTAGAAGACTCGGGTTTGGGAGATTCGGGTTTGGGTTCTTTGGTGGGCTCGGATGCAGGCTTATCATTGGGCTTATTAGAATTTTTCTGCGTCAAGGTCCCGGCCTTAACGTGGTTTTAGGTCAGGGTACCGGCTAAGGTGATGGCATCATGGAGGGTTTGAGGGTTACAACTTAGGACGAAATCTCGGATTTGCATAGGCAAACCCGAGATGTACTTGTCGATTGAACGTTCAAGGGGAGTGACCATGTGAGGGATGAGAAGGCTCCTCTTCCAACTTCCAAAGCTCATGTTTCGGGCAAAACTTCTTGAGCATGAGTTTCTTGAGATCATCCTATGGCAAGGCCATGGAAACCTCAGCACCAAGCATGCGCTTCTCACCGTTCCACCAACTGAGGGCATTCTTCTTGAGCATGCTCGAGGCGTAAGTGGTTTTCTTGTCCTCAGGACATTCACAATGGAGGAATATGCTCTCCATTTCTTCCAACCATTGGAGGAGAATGGTAGCACCATCGATACAGAAGTATTCGGGCGGTTTGGCACTCTTGAATTGTTTGAGGGGGTAAGCAATTGGGTTCGGAGTTGTGGATGATGAAGAAGCATTCACAGTTTGCAATTGAGAGTTGATCGTTGGGAGGGATTCCACAATTCCTTAAGAAATGCGGGACGACATGCTACGGCCAGAGTTGCCGGTGTGACGATTACGATTGATGAGGCGAGAAGACATACTGCATGGGTAAAAGGTGTAGCATTCGTAAGACTCGGGTGAATGTTGCAAGTATAATTAATTGATGAAATATTGTAATTGTACATTGAGGTTGGGATTGTGTTTGAGGTTGAGAATTTTCATCACTTACGAGACTTGATTATATAACATTTTATCAAGGGTTCGGTAAACAAGTGTGTCCCTCTTACAGTTACTACAAATCCGTCCCACAAATCATCCTTAAGGAGAGTGGAGCATAAATGTGGGATTTCTTAAGGAATTTCCCGATTAAAAATCGTCCTAGAGTTTCAAAAACAATTTGAGAGTGAGGCATAACCTCGGATTAAGTGTATGCTTTTGTGTACAACAATAATATTAAATCATTAAATAGTTTTTAAGCTACTGCAATCAATAGTATAATTCAGGGTGTAATAACGTAAAGGCATATCACGTATAGGGACCCTAAGCATGCTACTAGGCCGTTAAATATAACCACCTATCTTATAGCCTTCAGCTTTGATATCAATCTGTCACACCCCGACCAAATGCGGAACATGTCGGGGCGTAACGTATTGATTGTACAGTAGCTCAAAAGACACTAATTAAAGCGACAATAATTATTTAATTTCATTAACATTAAAACAAGTACACAAATTCAATATACATATAAATACATCATACTTTTTGGGTTTAGAATAAATATCCTAATGTAAAAACTAATATCTTCAGTCTTGATCAAAGTAACTACACGTACCTGTAGCATGTATAAAAATAGACTTTGTCAACACGAATGTTGGTGAAAATACATAAGTTTTAGTTTTTATATATATATAGAGATAAATCACAATTCATATGTAAATGATGAGTATTACAATTCTTATGACAATGTAAATAACTAAATAGATGTGGACCCGTTCTTATTGATACGAAATCAAAGTACTTGGGTAAGTGTATGATCATACTAGATGAGGATGAGATACCAATCACCAAACATAAAATAAACAATTAAGCACATATAGCATTATCATAGAGCATGCAATAATCACACATAAACATATATATTTAATTGTGTTTGAATAGATGTGAAAAAATGAGTAATGTAAATAGGGTATACATGCCATCCCCAAAATATAAAAGATGAAAAAATGGGAATATGTAAACTCCCCTTAACGAGTGGATTAACGGGAACGAGATGGCGATAAAAGAAAATTTAAGATGAAAGCGGAGAGCTCCTCGGGTTACGTCAACAAAAGTTCCTAGTTGATATTAATATTAACTAAATAAGATTAGTGAAATAATAACAAGGCGTATGTTGCATTTGGGAATTGATATGGTTTAAGTACATTCTTTGAAAAAAAGAAGTTGTTATTAGTTTAGTTATTGTAAATAATATAAATTAGAGGGTATAACCAATAAAATAAAATGACACGACATAACGGTTACAAATCGGTTTAATGGAGTTTGGAGTCATTTATGGTTTAAACTATTATTATTATTATTAAATCTTACGTTGGGTCACAAATAAGAATAACATTATATACTCGGATTTTTATATATATGAGAACAAAAAAATCATACGAGAATATAGTTTAGTTCGTTATGCGATTATAGTAAAACATATTATTATTGTATTAGGTATATATAAAAAAGGGGGTTTATAAAATGTTATGAGTTGTAATTAAATTAAAAAATGGCAATAACCGAGATCCAGTTTATTAGAACAAGTTGAACTAATGATCTATATGTATAATAGTAACCAAAACTTGTAAAAAATTGATTTTTAAAGAAATAAAAACCAAAACCCGGGCCTGGAGGGATTCGAACCTGCGCCCAGACCGGTTTGATCTTGAACACGAGTGCACCAGCCAGCTGGGCTGGTGTCTAACTTGTGTAGGGAAAAAGAATGATAATACATAACCATGTATCAAGATCAACCTCAATACACTAACAAACCCTAGAACCCGATTCGATTGAATACGCGATGATGAACACAAGTTGATATGTGGTTATTGATCTGCACACAAAAAACGACTCAAATACATAAATTAATTACCTGATTTGATAACGAAATGATACAGATCCAAGGACTAGGGTTTCTATGATGAACACGAGATCAAAAGGGGTGCTAGGCGACTTCTGGGTTAGAATTAAGTTTGGGGTTTGTTTCTTGGCTATGAGAGGATGATGTATGATTGTTTAATTGAGTTAAAAATGTGTTTTTATAGTGCAGCACAATCTCAAAACAGCCGCGGTTCGTTAGTGAAGGTTATGGTAACAATTAGGTGTCAAATTTCAAATTAAGATGACGATTGAACGCGTAGTTGACCAATTAACGAGTAAATATGATAAATTCCGTGATTTAGGGCTTATTTCTTGAACTAGAATAATAATAAATAAATAATAAAAAAAAAATAAACGGGTCGGGTTTTCGGGTCCGAAAATTGACGAATGTTACACCATAAGACCTTTGGAGCTTTAAGAAAGTCAATAAATTAGATTTAAATGAAAAGAATTAAATAAAAAAACCTCTTTTGCGTAGCAAGTCTTCATAAAGGGTTAGGCTTAGACTTGGAAACCGTTGATGTAACACACTTGTCCTTGAGCACCTTGAGTAGCTTGGTTAACTTGAGTTGGTTGATTGGGATTTGGTTGACTTGAATTGGTTGAATAGGGGGTTGGGCTTGAATTGCTTGGATGGGTTGATCTCGGATTGGTTGAAGTTGATTTACTTGGGCTTGGTAATCTTGATATTGAGTGGTTTTAGTTGGGTAGGATTGAATTTGATTCATGTGTGCGAGTCTTGGGCATGCATTGCGAAAATGGCTAGGGTCTCCACAATTGAAACATGCTCTAATAGTTGAGGGTGCTTGAGTAAACGGTTGAGCATAAGGTAAAGTTTGGGGTTGGGTAAGATGTGAGGTAAATGGTTGCATCATGAGTTGGTTGCGTTCACGACATGTGGTAAAGAGGTGACCAAATCGATTGAATTGGGTGCATTGTCGACACTTGAGGTTAGGCGAATGGTGAAGGTTACACGTATTACATAATGGGTGGGGTCCTGTGTAGGGCTTCTTGGTGGGTTGGGTTTGTGATAGGGCCAAGACATAGTTTTGCGAATTGGACTTTCTTTATTGTTGTGGTAGTGGGGAGAGTTGTGCTTGAAGGTTTCGGGCTTAGAAAACTCGGGTTTGGGAGATTCGGGCTTGGGTTCTTTGGTTGGCTCGGATGCAGGCTTATCATTGGGCTTATTAGAATTTTTCCGCGTAAAGGTCCCGGCCTTAACGTGGTTTTAGGTCATGGTACCGGCTAAGTTGATGGCATCATGGAGGGTTTGAGGGTTAGGACTTAGGACGGAATCTCGGATTTGCATAGGCAAACCCGAGATGTACTTGTCGATTGAACGTTCAAGGGGAGTGACCATGTGAGGGATGAGAAGGCTCAGTTCATGGAAACGATCGTTGTAGATGGCTTCATTTCCACTTTCTTGTTTCAAATTCTAAAACTCCTATTCCAACTTCCGCGATGAACACGAGATCAAAAGGGGTGCTAGGAGACTTATGGGTTAGAATTAAGTTAGGGGTTTGTTTCTTGGCTATAAGAGGATGTTGTATGATTGTTTAATTGAGTTAACAACGTGCTTTTATAGGGCAGCACAATCCCAAAACAGCCGTGGTTCGTTAGTGAGGGTTATGGTTACAATTAGCTGTGAAATTTCAAATTAAGATGATGATTGAACGCGTAGTTGACCAACTAACGAGTAAATATGAAAAATTCCGTGATTTAGGGCTTATTTCTTTAACTAGAATAAAAGATATAGTAACAAAATAAATAATAGGAAAAAAAAATTTACGTGTCGGGTTTTCGGGTACGAAAATTGACGAATATTACACCATAAGACCTTTGTAAGCTAGGTTTATAGATGTCAGGATCGCACTATTTGTCAGTTTATTGAATGTGACCTATGGGTGACATGCTTTATATATGGTATATGCTACACGGCCAGCTAAGGCATTATCGTATCGTCATCCCAATATATATATATATATATATATATATATATATATATATAGGCTATAATCATCATCATCATCATCTTAATTATCGGAATCATCATCATTGTCGTTGTCATTATCATCATCACCATATGTGTTATGCTGATGATCAACATCGTATGGGTTATCGTAAACAAAACGCCCAATATTAGTGATCACTGTCGGCACCATCTTATGAATTGTTGTCCTCATCAAACGACATCATTAGCCGCACGGGCTACCATCAGTATGGTCATCGTATACGTTATCATGGTCGCCGTCGATTATACGGGTTACATATCATTAAACATCGGTGTCACCATCATCATCATCATTATCAACACACACACACACACACACACACACACACACACACACACACACACACACACACACACATATATATATATATATATATATATATATATATATATATATATATATATCTGTGTGTGCGTGTGTGTATGTCTGTGTGGCGTATTGTCATATACGTACCTATCATCGATCATCATCATATATATTTGTGATCATCATCATAGACATCATGATCATCGTACGAGCTAAAGTCGCCATCGTATGGGTTAGCGTAAGAAAACCGTACGATATAGGTTATCAGCATCATTATGATAATCACCGCCAACACTGTTTGTCATATCCATGTATTCTTGTGGGTATCATTATATTAGCATCGTCGTCATCATAATTGGTCCAATCATCATGGTCATCATACGAGATAGCACCGCCATCGTCTAATGGGTTACATATCCTCAATCATACTACACACCACCCACTGCCACCATCCACCGCCCACGTTCGCCACAACCACTGGCACCAACCACCACCACCTCCAACACGAACCACAACGACCTCCAACACAAACCACTAACCACACACCACAACCATTCACCACCACAACCACCCATCACCCACTACCCACCACCACCACCACCACGAACCACCACACCTCTGCCACCACCACCCACCACCCACCACCACCACCCACCATCATACATCCGCCACCACGAACCACCATACCTCTGCCACCACCACCACACATCAGCCACCACGAACCACCACACCTCCGCCACCACCACCCACCATCACACATCCGTCACCACGAACCACCACACCTCCTCCAATACCACCCACTACCCACCCCCACCACCCACCACCACACATCCGCCACCACGAACCACCACACCTCCCCCACCACCACCCATTACCCTCCACCCACCACCGACCTCCGCCGCCACTACCCACTACCCACCACCACATATACACCACCACGAACCACCACACCTCCGCCACCACCACCCACTACCCACCCCCACCACCCACCACCTCACATCCGTCACCACGATCCACCACACCTCTGCCACCACCACCCACTACCCACCACCACCACACATCCGCCACCATGAACTACCACCCCTCCGCCACCACCACCCACTACCCACCACCACCACCCACCATCATACATCCGCCACCACGAACCACCACACCTCCGCCAGTACCACCATCATGACCACATGAACCCACCACCACCCACTAATATAATATATATATATTGTACAATAATACTTAACTGTGCGATTATAATTTAAAAGGACAAGTAAATCAATATCCCTTAAAACCTCAGCTTCTTTTAAAAGGGTAAGATCGTCAAATAATTACCCCCTAACGGCGATAATTATTCCCAAAATTCGACTAAACCTCGCAAGTAAATCAATATCCCTTAAAACCTCTCTTAAAACCGTCGACGATTCATTTCTACTGTGAAGCACCAAGTCCAACCACAAGCATAAGGAGAAAATGAAGAACCCTAACTCATCTACTTCTGGAACGGAACCAAGGTTGAAGCACAAGCATTATAGTTCTTAGAATAAAGATGGAACATGTGTTAATTTATGATTTTTTAGCGTTTTAGGTTTGGTTATTCTTAAAATGTAACCGTTGTGAATTTAAGCATCAAAGATTGAGTTTTGCAAAGCATATGTTTAAATCATATTATGTAAAGCTACCATCATGTATTAAAGTGTTTTATAAGCGTGCTGTTGTTGTAATACATATCTTTAGTTTTTAAAAATCTATGTGTAATATTAAAGCATGTTATAAGCGTCTTCTAAGCGTGTTATGGCTCTGGTATGAGATTTATCAATGTGATGTTTGATAAGTGTTTTCAGTTTATTGTACGATATGTTTTCTGTTTACTTGTGATTCGTGTTGTTATCCCCTACCCCCATGTTTTATTGTATGTATGTGATTCAGTTGTCGAAAAAACAAGACTGATAAAGATAAAGCTAAGAATCTAAACGAGAAGAGAGATGAAAATACAGATAAAACGAAGACAATAAAAGTTGCTCCGGTGGTGAAAAAGGTGAAAACAAACATGTTGTGGAAGAAGACTCTGATTCAGACCTTGAAACAAAAATTAACAGGTTGTTGTCAAAGCAGAAAGAGGTGGAAGACAGCACCACTAATTCGGACTTTCAACGTCCGAAAAAGAAAGCTATTAATGAAAAGAATCCAGCTGAAAGGACATCAAGAAAACCTTTTGTTGAATTTGTAGACAAACAATTGAAAAATAGGTGTGCACCTTATAATATTGTTGATGCAGTCAAAGCAATGACCCCTGCTCAAAAACTTGTGTAGAAGAATGGGTTTCGGGTCAATGTTAAGACTTCAAGTAACCCAAACTCCAACAACTTTGAAATATTGGTTGCTCATGAACTAAAATAACCATTTAAATGAATTGAACGTTGGGAGCAGTGTTATTAAGATAACACCACAAAAGTACATAAAGTGTTGGGGATACCAATGGGTAAGATTCCAGTTTTAGACAAGAGTAGACCAAGATTGGGTAATGATGTTAATACATTTTTTTTCAAAAATCAATTGCCGACTCCAAGAATAAGTATAAAGCATGTGAGAGAGAAACTGGACGTGGATCAAGGAGTTGGTGACATGTTTAAGATTAATTTCCTTGTGTTGTTCAACACATGTATAGGATTTATGATAAAATCAACAACAGTCAATCAACGATTCATCACCGCAATTGATACAACCTCGGATATTCCAAACATGGACTGGTGAAGCTCTGTTATTGAAAACTTGAAAATGACAAAGGAAGACTGGAGATATATCAATAATCAATACAACGGTCCGATCACCTTCCTTGTGTTGCTTTACACGCATGAATACCAGAAAAAATATGGTCCATTTAGGACTCCTGTCACAACGCTTGCTGTCAATTATATAGCAACCACTACTCTTAATAAGATGGAAAAATACTTGTATAATAATGGTCCTTCCTTAGAAGAAGATGATGGAAATGACGAAGATAAGGTATATGTTACCATTGGAGTTGCAGATGCAACTGAGGTTGTTGCTACTGTGACATTTAGTGTTGACGGGAAGGGGATTGATGAGGATGCTGCTGCTACTGTTGCTGTGACAGTTAGTGCTGTCGGGAAGGGACTTAATGAGATTGTTGTTGCGGCTGTTGCTGCTACTGCTCCTGTGACAAATAGTGCTGCTGGGAAGGTGCTTGATGAGACTGCATGTGATGGTACATATGGTGATGCATCTACCGGTAATCCTAGAGTTGAAGAAAACACTGCGGCTGCAGAGAAACAAGAACATGGTGAGAAACTTGTTATTTTATTCTAAAAAAACTCTCATCTCTTATCTCTATATGTATTTTATCTAATGCAACGTTTATATAACAACATTATATATAATCAAAAACTGATGGTCAAAGTGCATCTGAAACAGATAATACCGATCAAACAGCTGAAGAAGATTCGGATAATGATGATGATGACATTTATTCACCTTTAAGTTTCCAAATGTCATTGGGAACACACACCCAGGAGCTGGTTGACTATTATTTAACTCCATTACAACTGTCTGAAATAAGGCAATGTTTTTGAAAATGTTTGTGAATTAATAATAACTATATTTTCTTTTTAAAGTCTTGGAATAAGGCAATGGATAAAAAGTTGAAGAAATTTGATAAAATTTGCTCAGAGATCAACGAGTTGGTCCGTGAAGGAAAGGATAGACATCCATCAAATCACAATATCTTTGCTAGATGTTGTGAATGGTAAAACAAATTCCCTAATAATGTGGTCCCTTAAACACAAGAATCTGACACCATAAAAAACAGCTCACTCTTTAATTTAGGTGAGAAAAAAATTATATTTTCTTCTTTCAAGTTTCACTTTCCCATTTCAAAACTACTTTTTATTTAAGTTGAAAGATCCCAATACTTATACAGCTGCAACAATAGATTCAGTTGATTCAGATGTTGGTGATGGCGATCCAGTGGCTACTCAAAAAGGTATTTGGGCTAAATTAATTATAAGTATAATTAAAATGCTCATAAAACGCTTATGTTGTTATTGATAAAGTTGATAAAGTTGTTAATACAGTGGTTGATCCAGTGGCTGATGCAGATGTTGATGTTGGTGATCAAGTGGCTGATGCAGGTCAAGAAAACAATGTCACATACGCAGATTGATAAAGTTGTTAATATAGTGGTTGAGTGGCTCAAGAAGGTATTTAACTGTAGTTACAATTATTCAGTCAAATTTAAAAACCCGCGTTTTAACACAAACATACAAATTGTTTTATTAATGTAAGTTAATAGTTATATATTGAATCCATGTTTTAACACAAACATACAAATTTTATAATTACCAAAACACACATAAAAACACACCGTCACTACATCATAAACACTCATGAAACATCATCACATACTAATCTCTAAGTGACACAAGAAACTTCAACTTCAATTCCATTGAGCAATTCAGTTCAAGAATTGCCTTGCCTAAAAGTTTTAATTGGTCAAGCTCTTTCTGTCCTACATCAACCATAAACAAAACAGCAAGATCTCGGATAGTACTATCGGGCATTCGAGTAAGAACTTTTGCAATGACATCCCTGGCATCCAAGTTGTTGCTATTCTTTACAATTCTTCATTAAGAGGTTCCCGGCAAGCTTTATCTGCCTCGATTTGATCCTCAATCTGCTTCCTGAGAACATCCTTGTAGGATGTGGATGATAATGATGACGACGAGCAATCCATTATTAACTAAAAAAATTAATTTAAGATTATGTAGGTATATTAGTTTTACAAATGTAGTGTAGGTATATATATCCAAAAGGCTCACGGGCCAAACAGTAATTCTGTAATAAAAAAACAAAAGGGTGTCCCGCCCTTGGGAAACGCTTACACTAGTCTCATGTGAATTTTTTAAACTAGAAATTAATTACATTTATATCACCTGTCAAAATTGGGAAAAATATTTCTATATTATACACTTGTCAAAATTAATTTGGGAAATTAGTTACATTTATACCTACTCACCTATCAAAAATCTTGGAAAAATATTTATGTAATGATAGGCTACATTCAAGTTAATTAAAGTTAGAAAACCTATATCTCACACTTGTATTACGTTTTAAATAAACTATATCTTACTAGATAGGCTACAAATCAACTTAACTACATTAAATTACTGTCTCAACTACCAAAAACTAAATTTTAGGTCTATATATTGTAACATCTATTTTGTTATTCAATCACACTAACATTTTCAAAAAGATAATAAAAATGTATTCTTCTTACAAAACCGTGAACAACATGGTGAAAGCAAGGATGTCTCTTGAAAAAGAGACGCCCTGCAAGTTGTTGAAGACAATTGAAGAGACTAAGGCTAGACTCACCGAAGAAAAAACAAAGACCGTCGAATCATGTAAACTCATGTTGATGGAACCAGACACTGAGTTTAAGGCAAAGGCTGTAGATTATCTGAAACAATAGTCTGAATGCTACGACTCAGTGTGTGGGACTCTGGTTGAAACCAACATGAGTTTTAAGGAGCTAGGGTCGGATATTGTGGACAAGGCGGAGTGATGATGATGTTAGCTTCACTCTTGGTTTTTTTGTGATGTATTGTAATTGTAATACACTTGCAAGATCTAATGATAATATATCCACATCTTGATTGAAAGGAATTCCTAAGAATCCAACAAACAAAGTAAATAGAATTTGTATAAGTATTGGTAATAACATCGTATTATACACTAGTGGATCCATCTCTCTTCTAGATTTAGCCCATTTTTCTCTTTGAAGGCTTCATCCATCAAACGTTGATATGTATCACCCGCGTTTTTCAATCCAAAGGGCATCATTTTGTAACAAAATGTGCCTTGATCGGTGCGGAATATTGTTTTGTCCTCATCACCCGCCGCCATGCATATCTGATGGTAGCCTTTATAGGTATCAAGGAAGCATTTAAACTTGAACGGACTTACCGCATCAACTTTCAGATCAATTTCACGCAACGGATAACAGTCTTTTGGGCATTCTTTGTTTAGATCTTTAAAATCTATACACATTCGCCATGTTCCGTTGCTCTTGGTAACGACGACCAGATTAGCAACCCAAGTTTTGTACTGGATTTCACGGATGATTCTAGCATTCAGCAAGTCTTGGACTTGTTCATTCATGGTTTTGGTTTGCTCAGGACCCATCTTACGCATCTTCTGGACAATCGGTGTGAATGTCCGATTTACCCACAGTTTGTGTTCCGTAATCCTCCGCGGGACACCAGTCATGTCTGCGGGTTGCCAGGCAAAAATTTTCATGTTTTTCGTGTCAGGTCCCCGATTGTTGGTAGATTGTAAACAAATCAAGTCATAACTCACACAATAATGTGTTGACAAGAGAGTTAATGACGGGTTGCTATATTTAGAAAGAAAACCGTTTGATAAAGGCGGAATCAATAACAAACGATTTAGTTGCTGAACAATTAATCAAAGGTAACTAACACACAAGATTCACTCAAAATATTTCCATTCATCTAATATAGATCATACAAACGATAATCGATTTAGGGTTTCTTGATGGGAAAGTTATATCCATACGATTCTAAGGGCAGCCGTCACACTCACAAATATTCTCTTTGAATTAATGAGGTTGTCTGTTAGAAGGCGTGCCCTAAATTATTCCTTTTATAGGCCTGACACCTCATTTACAGCTGTCATTCCTTCTAAAAACCCTAAATAATAAAACATATTCAAATTACATATTCAAAACTATACTAAGTGTAAAACAAGTCTTCCGGGTAGGCCTTGTAGCAGTATTAACTTTTCCGAGTAGACTGTGTGCTCTGCCTTCCTTCAGTACTTGGTAACCAAGAGGTGTGCCCGGGAACAGTTTCCGGGTAGGCTTTACTTTCACCTTGCAGACTTCAATCCTCTTGATTATATCAGACTTTGCCCGACATAATCTTACGAGCAGCCGTGTTCTTCAATGGTCCCTTCAACTCCTTACTAGGAAATAGCTTATTAGCAAAGTGTGCTCGGTAGCACTTGTAACCTGCTTGAGTTGAACCCTGCCCGATGTTACTTAGAGATATTTCATTACACATCAAGCTTACTCGGACCACTAGTATTATTAATGAATACCTTGCCCGATCTTTCAATCACTTGGCTTCATGAGCTTGATTAGCCAAGAGCTTACTCTGAAGTAAACCTTACTCGGCTATGAAGAACAAACTTGCTAGATAAAGTGATCCCTGCCCGGGTGTATACTAACTAGTGAACCATGCTCGGACATACACTAATTGGTGAACGCTGCTCGGATATGCACTTAAGAAGAATTCTATAAGATAACCTTGCCCTGTGGACAAAATATCATGCTCGGCTAAGTAAAACCCTTCTCTGATGTCTAAGGTGTGCCCGATTCCATAATTAGCTATTTCCAAGTAGGTTGAGAAGAATCCAATCTTCCATGTACTTCTCTTAGGTCAAATCTTTGACTCAACAATCTCCCCCTAGATTGGAACACCTCAGCTGTCCCAAAACATCTCTATGGTTACATGCACTTAGTCAAAAGACATATTCAAATCAAAATCAAAATACATATTAATTACAAAATCAAATAATTACATAATCAAAAGCTGTCCGTGGACATTACAAATTAAAGCCTATTCTAAAGATGATTGTCTTCTTCTTGCATTGTAGTAGGCTTGCTTTCGATTCACTATTACTTTTCCTACCCTTTGCCTGAAAATATCAAGGATTTGGTAATGTTTGTAGTGGAATTGCTCTTATTTGACTTGATCCCTCATCCCACTTCCTTTTACTTCTCAATTCATCTCTTTCACCCTGATCAGTGGTTTTCCTTTTTCTTGAATAGGTCTTTTCAAACATGCCAACATTATCATGTATCTTTGAAGCTTTAGCCATCATTTCTTCAAATGTTTCTTCAGTTTGTTTTTCAGGTTCCTTTTCATGTTCCTGATGAGACTGGCTTGTAGATTGAGCAAACATACTCACTACCAGGGCTAGAGAGTTATCAACTTCCTCAGCCCTGTTTAAATTAATCAGTGCTTTAATGACAATCTGATCATCAGCCTCTTCTTCATTTATCACCTTAGTAACAGGCTTGATTGATCAGTGCTTCCTGCTATGCTAAATCTTCAGGAGACAAGATTTGGGCAAGTATCTCCCTCTCCCTTGTCTCTCTTACAACATTCTCAAACTCTCTCCTTGCAGCAGCAGAAGCCTCTTGTTCATCATCCAATAACCTTTCTTTCATAATATCAGCCTTAACATGCTCTTCTTCATATACTTTTGCCTTTCCTTTCTCTAGTCTCCTTTGTACATCTTCTTCATCCTCAGACTGTTGATAATCATCAATCTCCTTTTCTAGTACTTCTAACTCTGGATCATACTCTTCCCTCTTGGAGCTTTCAGGTTTAATGGGCTCCTCAGTAGCAGTATTCCCTTCATTGATTACATCAGTTTGAGTTTCAGTCTGATTGTCAGTTAAAAAATTAGTGTCCATATCATTATTCGCATTCTCTTCATCATTCAACCGCTCCATTCCATCCCCTGTCTCCTCTTCATTTCTCATCTCATCATCCTCCTCTCTCCATACAACATTCATGATTTCATCAATAACATCATAGTTTTGTTCTCCACTATCAGATTTATCAGCCTCATACTCTACATCCTCCATCCTTCTCTCTTCACTTTCCTCATCTTTATCATAAGCATTCAGAATACATGTCAACCTATCAACATTCTCTCCTTCATCTTTCGTCACTACATCATCCTCAGCATCAGTTAGCACTACAATATTCTCCCCTGTTTTGGGGCAGCTGAGGTCTTCTCAACCTCCTGCTCTAGGGTTTGAATTTTCAACAAAGCTTGGGCCAATTTATCCAGTAGTAATACATTCTCCTTGGTTACCTCCTCATTTCTCTCCCTTAACCTTGCATTATCCATCATTAGATCCAGGTTTCTTTGAAATTGATAGGTTCCAGCAGGAGGGGTTGGTGGTGGTGAGGTAGAGAAAGGTTCGGGTTCAGATTGGTCTTGTTGAATTAATGGAGTAGTGATTGGGTTTGCATCTTCAGTAATGTTTTCCCTGGTGGATGGTAGTGGGTTGATGTTTGGAATTAGAAGGGTTTTGGTGTGAGTGATGCTAAATGTGGGTGGTGTAGATGATTCAGGTGGGGTTTCAGTTATGGTTTGAGGTATGGTTTGAGTATGAATAATTGGTTGGGGTGGTGATTGTGTATGGGATGGGCTTGGAATAAATGTGTCAGTTTGTATTGGGCTGTTGGTTGGTGGTATTTTTGGTGGTGGGGATATTTGTGTTGATGTTTCAGGTTGGCTTTGGGTTAAGGTTTGGGTTGGGGATTGGGTGGTTTGATCTTGTGGTTGTGGTGAGACAGGTTGTGTTGGTATAGGTTGGTCAATGGGTAAAGGTTGGTGTGGTGGTGTTTGAGGTGGCTGTTCTGGTACTATTTGATGCTCCCCCTGAGGTTGTGCAATAACCTCAAGATTAACATTTTCTCCATCCAAATTTTCAAAAACATCCTCATTCCCATCGTTATCATTACCTCCATCATCATTCAAAATGTCATCATTACCATCATTCTCACCATCTCCTCCAGCAACTTCCTCAGTTTCAGATAATACCACATGCAATCGAGGAATCAAAATATCATCAAACATTAACCATGACAGCTCCTCAAACACCTACTCTGGATCAAATCTGCTAGTGCTAGCCAGAATTTCTATTCTCTTAAATGTATCTGGATTTTGCAGGACATGTGCGATTCCTGTAGTTGGTAAGTTCTACAAATCTTGATTAAAAATTATCTGTTGGAATCTTGGATATGCCAAAAACTTCTGCTTGATTGGCTTCTCCATGTTTTGTACTAATCCTTCAAATATCATTCGTGAAAAGTTGAAAGGATAGTCAAATAATACTGCAACTGTGGCATTCGCCAAGTCTCTGCTCATTAGGGTCCATGACCCTTTCCTTGGGGCAAACCCCTGTATTATATGATGAATCAAGAATCTGTAGATGGTAGAAAACATGCACTTCTGGAATTGCCCATCTTTAGTATTCCCTTGATAACCCATAC